>NC_133582.1:49365243-49598967 GCF_964106895.1 Numenius arquata | reverse complement strand
AAGTCCTAAAGCTGTGATTTCTGTTGCACGATACTGTAGATTAAAGAGATTTGTTAATTTCTATCCCATTAATTTCTGTCACAAATGTAAATTACTCAAAATCTTTCCAAAACTGTTTTAAATCATATGAAGCCCTTGAGTCTCAGGTCTTTAATACACAGAGATTTAAAAATATGGTACAAACCCAGTAGAAATTCACATCATCGTTCATGACTTACAAGTCATTCAAATGTGCATATCATTGTATTGAAAATAATATGTTAAACAAAACTTGTTGGAATCAGATGAGATGTTATTAAATGCTATAGATTTTATTAGGTTGCCTTACATTAGAAGGCTTGTTTTCTTTTTTCTTTCATGTTCTTTTTCATTATTGTAATGATTATCATTTAATATGTTTGCAAGTGCACAGAAGGTAGTGTGAAACAATATCTGTGTCTAGGAGACCTCACATCTAAGAGGACTTTTGGGCATTTTGAAAGGAGATGGCACTGTTTTAAACTATATTTTAGAAAGTGTGCTTTCAAACCCTAATATGCTAAAATTCAGGGAGTGGTTTGAATTTATCTCTGAGGTCTCATCTGTGAATATATATATGAACAAAACATGAAACCGGATAGAGTGACGTTGTTGATGCACCTATTATTAGGGAGGGAAAACCATAATAAATTGTTCGTGGAGTACGGATTACCTAGTAATGTGAATAAACAGTACAAAATGTTTATGTTGAAAAGCAGTAATAAATTTCCTAAGGATTAGGACTTACTACTCCTGAAGTTGGGAGATACAGTTAAGACACAAAAACTGCTCATATGAGCATTCCTGCTTTTCCTGAGGCCAAAAATGAATGGCATTGACTTAACTACTAGTGAACTGGTTATAAGAAGGGATCCTTATGCATTGTGCCATGTACCATCAAAGATAAAGGTAAAATCTAAGGAAGAAGTACTTAAAGAAGTACTGAACAGGCTCCATTCTGAAATCCAATTTTGTGAAGAAATACCTAAAACAAACCAAGTGGATTATGCAGGATAAAGGCCTTTTAAAATACACATGTAAGATGATGGGAACCTCATGAGTACAAGCTGAAATACGTGGAATTTAACATATGTAATTCCTTACTATTCTGGGGAAAGCTCTGTAGGCAGCTTATAGCTGGGTCAAGATATTCTGCATCTGTGCTTCTGGCAAATATAGTCCCTGTTCCACTTCTCAACTGTCCTAAATGAATCTCTTCAGACAGATTATTTTTTCTTCCTATTCCCTGAGACTTGTAATGTCAGAGTGACAAGCCTCTGAGCACCAGAGTGCTAAAAGCACTTAAGAACTGACTGTTCATCTTTTTGGTCTAAGTTGTGGTGCTACTGTAATAAATAAATAAGCTGTGTGACAAATAATTTGTTTCACCTGTAGTCAATCCACACATTGGGAAATGTTGCAGTAATAGTTTTGTAAATAATTTTCCCTCTGCTATGTTTGCTTTCAAAAGGTATACAAAGTTAAAACTATTCTGTTATACGGAGTATGACTGACTTGCATTGCAGCTACAATCAGATGATGTTTGTCTTTAGGTTTAATTGTAAAACAACACTATATTTTTCAGTAAGATTAAAGTCTTTTAATTAACCTTTTAGGTCATTTCCAAGAAAATTATTAGATGCTTAATAGTTTACCATATTTTTGTGAGCTTGCATGTGGTCTGTTTCATATTTTTTTTACGATTTATGGAAAATGCCCTAGGTATGTGAATTGTCAAGCTGCATGAGGTAATCTCTGAGAAAAAAATTTCAGGTTTCCTCCTTGGAATTGGTCAAAAAAATGTAAGTACCCAAAGCAGTTTTCCCATTGCCTGCTGAACGTTTTCTTTGTTTGATCTTTTCATTGTTGTCTCCAGCATTTGTGCAAAGTGAACTGTGTTCATGCAATACCTAACAACTACATTTGCTTCACACACGTTGAATTTAATGAAAAGTTAAGTCATATGATTGATGTTTCTTCACTCTTTGGAATTGCTTCTTTCTGCCATATTTCTGCAGGTTCTATTGAGAAAATTACCCATGTAGAAACTTTCACGCTCTGCAGTCACAAATCCTAACTTCTTTTAAAAACAGAGCTAGCAGTTCATTTTTCAGAAATATTCTTAGTTCTTTGATTTTCTTTCAAGACTCCAAACTCTGTATCTTCCTTTGTAGAAAAATCAATATAATATATTTTAGTTACTCAATATGTTCATGGGTTGAGTCTGTTTTTAAAAAGTAGAGTATAGTTTATAATAAAGACAATCTTTCCAGTGTTTACTATGTAAAGGTCTCACGATATGTGAGGCTTTTCCGGTGTATCAGCTACTGTAGAACTGAGATTAGCTAATCCCTGTTTAACACCCTCATAGTTACGGAGGGCAACTTGAAAAGGTGAACCCAAAAGGCTGAAAATTAAGGCCGCAGGTAAAAGAATGTGAATTTTTATTTTTTAAAAATTTATTCAGTTTCATGATATTGGAATTTGAAGTCATGGGTGCTCAGCACAGTAAAGAATTGCAATTAAAACCCTGGCTTTAACGTTGGTGTGCTGGTCAGTCTGTGTGCCCCAGCATGCCCTCAGTAATGGGTACAGCAGCCCAAGTATGGTGTTTGGTAGAGCATACCATAATAGGGCATTAACACTGACCATTCTAGACTCCTGGAGGGAGTGACATCTGTTACCACTATAGCCATTCAAACCACTAATGCCTTCAGATTTCATTTTTTTTTATTAATGGATAATTTGTTCAACTAAAACAGCGTTTCCACCTGGGTATGACTTCAATATCCCATTACCTTCCACTGTAAGAGCTAATAGTAAGGAAGAACAAATCGGTCTGTCAGTTACAGATGGATTTTGGGAATCAGTTCTGCTATGATCTATCATACCTGAGAATAGATCTTGCTCCATAAAAATCACTAAAAATGTTGTCAATTTGTCAAACTGTAATGGAACAAGGCTGAGAACATATGTCGTAGCGCTGCCTTAGAAGAGGGACAGTGCCGCTCCTCACATACTGTACAGTGACAAGCATCGTGGTGTCCAATCATAAACACTTTTCATTGGAGAAATTTGACTGGTAAAACAGCTTAGTGTATTCAGTGGTGACTTGACAGAACAAAGCCTATGAATTATATTTATTCCACATTAGTAGGAGCTTTTTTTTCAGAGGTCCATCATATTACATGAGTGCAATATCTTTCTGCTGAGGATTTTAAGAATTTGTAGCGTTGAACTGTTTCCATTATTCATCTGAATGCTAGTCATCCAACTAAAGCCACAAGACCTCTGCTTCTTTGAATGCAGGTGCAACTTGTCTCTGAAATGAGGTTCCCAGCCTCTGTGACTGCCTGCACAGACCAAATGGGGTTGTTTACACAGTATTCTGGAGTGCTAATGGCCAGGAGAAAATATTACTGGGGGTGTCACTCAAGAACAAATAGGAGGGAGGGGTGTACTTGATAGCCAGATTTTCCATTTTAAACGTATATTTAATCCAGATATTTATTAATTCTAATAAGCATTCTGATGAGACCTCAGAGAAAGGAGAATCCACAGGTGCCCTCATCCATGGCTGCAGATATCACCTGCAGAAATGGTGTCTTGTTAAGCCTTTAACACTACTGGTTTAAAACATCGCTACCTGCTGATTCTTAGCTAGGATACACTGGATTGCAATTTATCATCTGATATGATACAACCATACTTTGCTGCGCCGTTCCAAAATTAGATAAGAAGTATTTATTGAATACATTTGTTTTTTCTACATTATTAATAGCTTCTCTCATAATGGGATGCCACTAGCACAAAGGAACTGAAGTTGCAGATTAGCATTTCTTTCCTAATACATCTAAACCTGTAATTCTCCTTAATCCTGCCTACCAGTGATTTCTTTCTCTTTCCCAAACATGTCTGGGTTTTCATGACAAATTTTCTGTAGTTTATATTGATTGTTACTTAGTATCTGTTCAGCATTTGTTATATCTTTCTGAAAAAGAAAAATATGCTTTTCCTTCAGCAGCTGCAACCAGCTGTTATAAAGACTTATTATTTTATTATATATTATATTTATATGCTATATATTTTATTATCTATTACCTGTTTATCATATAAAGTCTGTTTTAAGGTTTTTATTATTTAATCCCTGGGGTTTTTTTCTTGTAAACTTTATTTGACTTCATAGTAGCCCTGATTTCTAAGTAACAGGTGCTCAATAAACATTACTCTCCTTTCATATTTAAACCCAATATTACCTCCCTCACCTTATCAGATCAGCATGTAAAAGAAAATCATCAAAGTCATTGTGGCAATAGACATTTTGAGGGGACGTGCTGAGTTGAAAAATCACACTTCCATTTGAATAAATTGTGCCCAGGAGATTTACTAGGAACATCTAGGTTTACAGCAACAGTAGAAAAGAAAAAATAAAAGTTTATATAGGGACAGATAAATTGTTCTTTAAGCAATATAGCACTAATATTTCCCAGAATCTTTCCTAAAAGCTCTCTGGCCAGATTCTAATACCATTATCCCTATATAATTAAATAACATTGGCTCAAATAATCAGATAGATCAAAGAGCCTGGACTTTGGGGAAACTATTGCTAGCTGAAGACAATCAATGTAAAATCACATAAAAGAAAATGAAAAAAATAAAAGAAATAAGAGGAGAGCCACTTGTAACATCTAGGAGAGGGAGGTGGTGTAGGAAACTGCTCTGAAAATCAATGGGGTTAATATACCTAAATCATCATGGCCTCAAACACAGGATTGAATTACTGTAGTCAAATAAGAAATCATGCATCACCCAGTTCCCTGGTTACTGCTCATGTGTATACAGCTTGCACTAAAGGTGCAGGATTTTTCATCTTCATTTAGTTCACAGTAAAAAGAGAGGTAAACTGAGTTATATTACCAAGCGTTTTCTGCAGTCTAAAAGAGTGCCATGGGCAGTTACTGAATCATCTGACTAATCCGATATTATTATTCTGCTGTAGCTTGGTCATAGATCTAATCCCAGCAGCATTTATTTTTAAAAAAATCAAGCCCTAACATTAAAAAAAATGTTGGCACAGGAAAATCAGCTACTTCAGGTAAAATAATCCTGTTAATGGGTAAAGAGGTTCAGCTGGCTAAAAGATAAATTTTTACCTCTGGATTATCTTTTTTTTTTTTCTAACAGGGATTAGAAATTGAAATTATACAAAACACATATTCTGCTTTCAAAATTGGAAAAGAGGTATTCTGGAAAACATCTTAAGATTAATAGGATAGTTTGATGAATATCAGTTTATGATTTTCACTCTTTTTATATCATTTTAGGATTGCAAACTGCATTATGCACTAGAACCTCCAATTTTAATGTAATCTTTTTTTTCCACTGTTGAGCACCAGTTTAAATTGGTATTTTCATACCATTCACTGAGTGGATTTGTCTGTGTGTGAATGTGAGCATGGCAGATATCTAGAAAGGCATGTCCTACAGAGCTTTAATTCAAGAAAGGTCACTAAATGGTTCCAAAACCCTATGGACTTGCTCAGGATTCCCAGCTCATTTATGCCCAACTATGAAATAAATTGTCTTTTCATAGGAATTGAGCATAGCTAGGGCATGGATTTTCATGCTGGAAGCTTGTGAAAAGGAAAAGGGTCACCAATGGGTGAGTAAAAGCCATTAGATGACTCAAGTAAGGAAAGGAATAAGTTAGAGCTTTTCAGTTAGATTATGGTATTGGCTTTAGAAATTTTGAATGAAAATATCACAAAAGCATGTAGCCATGGTAACTGCAGGCTTGGAAGACATTAGTGTGATGTTGGTCCCAGCCTTTGGATGTTTACTGCTGTGGATACTGTGCAAGACCTTATTTGGAGCAAAATATATAAATAAATTAGGAACTGCAACACATGTAGATTCACTTTTTTTAATGTAGACAATTTTGCAGCTGAAACAGCTGGGTTTTGGTTTTGTACAAATTCATTTTCTCTGATCTTTCAGTGTAACTTCTAAGAGATTTTGAGGTTTCACATTTCTTACAAGAGTTTATATATATTTTTTAAAGGATTGTGAGCCCATGTCTTAACAGTAGTGTAAATAATAGGCTGAGAGAATCCATGCAGATTGAACTGGTTAGCCATGGGATCCAACCAGAAGATAAATCAGAGTAAAGGTTTTAAGTTTGAGATTGATTAGTACCAAATGATTATCTGAGATTTGTCAATCACTGTTTATTTGCTCTGTGTTCATCTTAGGGACTTAGTGCCGGGGCTTCTGCTTTACCTTGTGTGGGGTTGGTGGGGGAAGGTGGTCAGTCTGCAGGCTAGAGGGAAGGAAGAGCAGCACTGGACAAGCAGAAAGGAACTGCATCAACTGGCGCATGTGGCCAGAGGGTGTGAGGAGAAGCCCGTGTTCAGACACAACAGCTCAGCTGTGCTGGAGGATGTGGGGTGAAAGCAGCAGGCGTGTAAAAGAGAAGGCGAGTGGATGGGGAGGTAAGAGATTTGCCTAGGGAGACTAAGCAGAGAAATCTTTTTGAGGGTGACTGGCCATTGATTTGCTGGTGAATTTTTCTTAATATTAAGTGATTCTGCACGACCTGGGTGTGAAAATTAGAGGTGAAATAACTGGAAAAAATGCTCTATTTAAATCTTTGGAGGTGTGTATTAGGGGGGATGCATGGGTGATATATGATTACTTGTTCCAAACCTGTTGAAATTGGACATCTTGGGTTTTCCCTGTTAAGTGCTGCCAGGTCAAGTTCACCTGTGTGTTTGACAGCAGCAAAATTACTTGCTGCTTTGTGGGATGACACACTTTGCTTCTGTTAATCTGCACAGCAGGAAGTGGGAAAGGAGCAAAAGTCTGCCACACAGGTCCGGGCTGGCTTAAAATGCATGGGTGTTTATTAACAAAATAGGTGTATCTATGCTAAAACAGGGCAAAAATCTTTGGTAAAAAGGTACCTTGTAGTTTATACATGACTTAAGGGACTTTCTTACAATCAATAGGATACTCTAGACTTTATCTTGATCTTTAATTTCCTTGAACTCTGACTTTTCGCTGTCTAATTTTAACTGAAATTGAATTATCTACCTCAAAATAAGAACTTGGCTATTTTCATAGTGAAGACAAGAATACAGAGGCTTCACCCTTTCCTTCCTCTCTACATCAAGTATAAGGATGATATTTTAGATATGCATGTGCTGTGTGTCAGCACAGAATGTAGTGACTCAAGCAATTTGATATTATCTGCTGTCATTCCTGGTGTAGTTCTAGGTAACTTCTTAATGACATTGCTGCTGTCAAAGACATTATTTACATCCTCTGTTCTGCTTTCCTGAGCATGTGGCATGATCTATGTAGCTTGCAAGATCATTTTAAATGACGCTTTTCTAGCTTACATAGAAAAAAATTGCAGTGAGGTAACTTCACTTTTATTTTTCCTGTAGTAGTAATACTAATTATTAACAATTTGTGGTATGAGAGCTGTTGAAACAAAAAAAGAGATTGTAGCTCTTGCCCCAGTCTGAAACAAACATCAAATACAGCTTTAAGCGTGAAGTTTGCACAGGTTGAAGTTTGGTGTTACAGCATACTTAAAGATAATATATACAAAGATATCTCTTGTAGAACACTTTTGACTCACTACTCACTACTTGTATTAAAGTCACTTCACTTACACTAACAAACAGATCAGAGATTAATCATAGAATAGTTTGGGTTGGAAGGGACCTCTAAAGCTCATCTAGTCCAACCGCCCTGCAATGAGGAGAGACATCTTCGACTGGATCAGGTTGCTCAGAGCCCCATCCAACGTGACCTTGAATATTTCCAGGGATGGGGCATTTCCCACCTCTCTGGGCAACCTGTGCCAGTGTTTCACCACCCTCACTGTAAAATATTTCTTCCTTATATCTAGTCTAAATCTACCCTCTTTTAGTTTAAAGCCATTACCCCTTGTCCTATTGCAACAGGCCCTGATAACACATTTGTCCCCATCTTTCTTATTTATCCCTCTTGCCTGTTTTATAGCTGTAATGTGTAAAATTTTTGCTCTTCCTGCTGTAGAAAATGCTTAAAGCCCACCTCATCTCAGGGCATTTGGAATGCAACCTCATCACTAAAGAAAGCCAATGGTTTTGATGCTGTAGAGTTGTCTGAAATCTCCAAAGCTTTACAATATCGATAGTTATGTTGAATTTTCAAAAGTTTTTTTGATAAATTAGTGTCATTGGTAGGTAGAAGCTAGTGCACAGTAAGATTCATAAACAATTTATAAAATATTAAGTATTCCATGAGTACTTTCAGAACAGATTCTTGCACAGGTTTTTGATGTTCAACTACTCTTTTCTTGCCCCAATTTGTTACCATACTAGTTATCAAAGTCTTGATGATAAGAAAATAATTATTTTCAAAAAGAAAAAAAAAGTTATTCTTCCACTTTTTAAACAGCAAAAGAAAAGAAAAAGACTGTGGAACATGTAATTCATAAAAATAATACACTCTTTCAGGAAAAATGATCATTTCTCAATTTGTGTTAAAGATTTTGTTGTTTCTTTAGAAGTTTCTTGCCTCAGGAGTTTTGTTTTAGGTTTTGTTTTCTCCTTTACAGCTTTCTCGGTAAGTACTTTAGCACATCATTTAAGCTCTAAATGAGGTTGCCCAGATGAAGAAACAGTTTACACTCAAGTATAGCTCAGAAAGCTGTCAAGAAATAAAAGATGGATCACACTCACCTACCTCCCTCTGGATTTTTATCTAATGAGTTGGATGGAGAAAGAAGCACTTACCATTTCCTATTCAATTCTATATACATAAACGTTATCTGAGGCTGTTGTCCTAAATTGCTTTGATAGGAAGGCAGAAAGGGGTACTGTCAGAAAAACTTCTAATCTCTTCAATATTGAACAGTGAATTCCATATGCACATTGATAAGCCTTTGGTGTAGTGAATGGCTTAGGGGAATTTAAAGCAAGTGTTTATTGCCTTTTCTGTTAAAGCTTTAGTTGTTTCACAAATGCTAATATGCAATAAGTAAACAAATCCTTTCTCTAACTTTGATAAATACACACTGGAGATTTCTAAGACAAATGAGAATGTGAGGTTTCAAAATAATAGAGATGTAAATATCCTGATCTTTCTTTCTTACCTATATCAAGCAAATCTGCATGAAGTAGTTATGTATGTGGCTGGTACAACTATACTGATCTGTGAATGTGATCATAAATGTGAATATTAACCACCTATACTCTACTAAGCACCTAGAGCTGAACTGACCACCTTGCTCATTATGAACCATACGAAATCATGCTAATTTCACATCTTAATTGTATTAATGAAAATTTCAGAAGATTTTTGTAGCTTGAAGAATGCAGGGCCAGCTGAGAGTACTTGATGATCTAATCAGAAAATTTTATATCTCTGATTTTACTTCTATGTTCTGTTCAGCCCGAGGATTTTGATGAATGAAAACAGTAGTTCTTAAAGCATGAATCAATTATAACCTTTATATAAGGCTTTGCACTAAATCTTGAAAAATTTGAAGGATCAATGCTGAGCCAAAACAATGAGAACTCCCCCAAAGATTTCATTCATTTAGGAGACTCAACTGTAATGGGTAAAAGGGAGGGAATGACAGAGATCAAACTGTCAGAAATGCCATAGATCCACTTCTAGCAGTGTATAGGTTAACTAGTGTATGTCAAATGATCTTAGCAGATTGTCTAGCTTCAAACTGCAGAAGACAAGCAATTCTTTTCCAGTCCCAGGTCTGGCATTAGAACCGGCCATTTGATCAAAACACATCTTAAAGAGATCTTTCCTGATACCTCAAAGGCATAATCCAACGTGATCTTCTCTCTGTGCTGAGTCTCTGCCTCTTCTCTTTGCCCTCAGTACTGTATCAGTGTGGGGAAAAATTGCTTCCTGGCTTCTCGAGTGTAATGGCTAACAGGCTTGAAGATAAGATGTTACTTTACCCAGTCTTAGTGTAGCTACCTAAAGAACATATAGGAAGAAACGCAAATCAATCTTTCCCCCCCCCCAAGGTTATGAAATTAAGGGAAGAACAGGATAACTCAATGCTGCAAAGGATGACCATGACAATCAAACTTTCCTTTCTTGTCCCTAGCAGATCTACAAATATATACATTCACCTCATTTACATAAGATACAAGTTCATGTATATAAGCATTGTGTGCTTGAATGCAACTTAGATATCTTTAGTGTGACATTGTATAAGTGTTTTAATGGAAATCCAAACGGTGTGAGTTCATCACCTCATTTGCTAACCCACATTTGATTTCCAAAATGTATTTACCTAATGTCTGTCCAGTGTATTCTGTTTTGCCTAATTAGCCTATCAGTGGATGAAAACAAGTCAAGTCAGTTCTTCTGTTAGTATTCTGGAGCTGAGTAAACCAATTTATAATATCATGTAAAGTAAACTCTGGCTATGCTTTTGTAATTCTTCTCTTTCTCTTTTCATTTGTCTTGAGGTGTGGGTGCTGGAGTTGTATGGCTGCAGTTGTTTCATCAATGGCATAAACTGTTTTCTATTCCCAAGTGACGTTCTCTGTTTTGCCACAGCTTTGTACTGAGCCCATACACTCACTCTTAGCTATTAGAAATCTCTTTTAGTGTCTTTGTTTTCCAAGCCAGAATCTCTCCTTCTACAGAAATCTTTTTTCTTTTTAGGTCTTAGGTGTGGTTTGCCTCTTATATGGAGATATATATGAGCCATTTTATGTTTGGATTCGTATTGGCCACACCTTCTTTCTTAAAAACTATTGTATCACTGTGAAGTTAATCAGCCAAGATGAATCCTCTAGAAACAGTTTTATTTATAAATAACCCCATAGCAACAACATTTTGAAACTGAGCAGAAGTTATTGTTTTCTGGATCATCACTTTTAGCCGGGTTCCCCTCCGAATTATTAAAATTATCATGGCAAATTCCATTTCCTTGGCATTTTTCCAATTTCTGAGATTTTATTAGAAGTTAATACTGGTGATTCAGAAGTGGCTCTCAGCAAGTTCTACTTAAAATATTAGGTGGAACTTTTTCTTCAAAAATCTCCTTGAACTGTCTAATGCCTCCTTTGTTATATGATAAGCTTCTCTACCATCTGTAGAGTGATAAATCTTCCTACTTCATTCCAAAACCAGAGTTTTAGTTTTCTTGGTTTTATAAAATAAGAGATAAGTGGACTGTAATATCTATACATCTTCACTTTTATTAATCATTTAAATTAATTATGTTTTGTTCAAGTTTGTATAAACTTGTAATTTGATAGTCACTAATCTTTTCTGTATCTCAGTTATATTTTCTGGGTTATTTTGTATCTTACAATTTTCTGGAGGTTTTCATCTGAAACTGAAGGCACCTATGATGCTGTGTTTATCATCCTACATAATATGAATAGATGATATTTTTCAGTAACTGCCTCTCTTTTACTGAGCATAAGTTGTCCTTGCAAAAAAGCATACATTCATTGTATGTGCCTGTGTTTCACTGGCAAAGCAGAACAGCCATAAAAGTGAAAGAGAAGGTGAAATATAGTGAAAAATCATTTCTACTATCCACATTGAAGAATTTTAAAATAGTACACAAAATACCAAAATGTTTTAGAAGTGGAGCTATTAACATTTATTTTTTATAAAATTGTGAAAATATGAAACAGAATTATCCTTTATTTAAGGGTGAGGAATATGTATATGAAAAATATGCATATGGCAATAAAATTTATTAAATGTGCATTTGTCTTATTACATGTTAAATGAAAGTCTAATTAGCATTTTATAGAAGTGGATTTAACATAGAAATGCTTCCCTGATTATCTTACAAGAACTTTGAGAAAAACTCTTGGGAGATGGAACTTCAAAATCTGGTTGAGTTTTTTTTTCAGTTAAGAGGAAAAAAGAAATTAAGTCTATATAATGAAATATTGAGTGTTTTGTAGCAGCTATGATTGTCATCAGATCCTTTTGTGGTTCAGAGCATCATCTATTATAATATCAATTCACAAAATGGGTATCTCAATGCAAATCTGAGTAGAATTAAACATGATGGTAAAATTGACACTTTTGTAACACATTATACCAATTTTTGGCAGTGCTTTAGGCAAATATTCTTGTACCTTGTGCCCCAGATTGTAGATGTCTTTAACTGCAGTTCTTCCATCACATGTCCATCACATCAGCAAGCATGGAGGAAAACATCTCTACAAATGTACTAAAGGAAACAAAGTTTGAGATTGCTGTTCTTAAAATGGAAATGCTGTCATGGATACTGAATGACCACGACAGATCAAACCTGGATAAGAGTTAGTAATTCATCTGAGTGTTAGCTACTCTATTATATTCAAAATGAAGTGTAAGCAACTGGGTAAAGTTAGTAGGTGGATGGCTTTAATTTTCAAGCTCCTTTGCAAGAACAATAGCATAAACTCGGTTGTAGGACTTTGACAGTAACTTCTGCATGGATTGTGTGTCTGCTCTATTTAAGTACCTGTGTTCATGAAAAAGAAGTTTTTATAAAAAACTGGATCTGCTTTTTCCAAATGTAGGCAATGCCATCCCTAAGCATGTGAGTTCTGTAGGTACCACTCTCCAATGCTGTCCTGGTACAGTGAGAGTCAAATAATTTCCATTTTTAATGTTCTTTTAGTACCAAAAGATTCTAAAATAAAATTCTGGAAATGAAAAATTGCTTTAATATAGACTAGTGGTAATCCGTGCTCTCTCGATGAGGCAGCATTTTCCATTGAGCTTTTATAACGTGTCAGGTTATTTTATATCAAGTTGATTTACTCAGTTGAGATGAACCTGGTCAGATATTTTTTCTCTTGCTCTGATTTACAGTGCTTTACTGTAAGTCTGTGTGTTGGTTGCCCTCATTATACTATCAACATTGTTGAAAAGTCTCATTTCCAAAGCCTTTTTCATTCAGAAGTAATGGCACAGAATTTAAAAACTGCAATAAAAAAAAAGAGAAAACATGGGGGAAAGTGAAAAGCAATGTTCTTGATAAATGGGAAAAATCAGGAAAGTGGAAAAATACCTAACAACCAGAATGTAGCAAAACCTGGCTAGTTTAACGAGAGCTGCATAAGTGTTTACTTATTCCATTTTCAGTGTACATGTTCTATATAGGCATAAAGTCTTCAAATTCTTGATTTTCTTATAAATCATAGGGGAAAAAACTTTTGATGCTAATTTTTGCATTTTGCTGTCTAGGTTGTACAAAATGCAAATGGGACAAAGCTTACTCGCTAATCTTTTTATGGCACTAGTGTTAGCAATACTTTGTGTGTCGTGTTCTGAAAAATCTGTCATTCAATTTTGCTGTCTGAGACGAGTCTGTTTGTTCAGGCATGCTGATCTTTGCAGGTATTTCTCATACGCTGAATAAAAAAATGCAGGATAAAAGTTATATCAGAAATTAGGGATTCATTCTCACATGTGTCTAGCAGGAAGAAAAGTTCTCAGGCCCCAGAAACTGCCTACAAAACCCGAGAGCAGATGAATCTACTACTCCTACTAGTAATCCTACTATTATCCTCTTTTTAGTTTAAACTTGATTTGCATTAAAACCAAGTTACAACACTAGTACTGTTAGCTTTCATCATTTTAACTATGAAGAGACAAAAGTTTAGATAACTTTAATTTTTAGGACTCCCAAACCTTTCTTATTTTCTGGGAATGTCCTGATTTGGAACAGGTTTACATAGAACACAAGAAACTAGCTATGAGGAAAGGAAATATTTGCATCTAAACAGAAAAAAAATCCCTTGAATAGAATAAAAGAACTAAAATACTTATATTTGGTGTTTATTTCCATTTGCAAAAGGCAAAGAGGTGGGCAAGAGGCTGAATTTCACTTGTAGGTGCTTCCATTTGGCGTTTCAACCTCCTCTTCCCCAGAGGCTGCAAGAAACATCTCTTTGGGCAGCAAACACCTCCCAAACATCTGCAAGCTCGATGCTGTATATGGTGCAGAGCCAACTCCCAGGAGCTCCTGCTGTCACCTCCCTACAAGAGCAATGTGTAGAAGAGGCCACTGAAGGTGTATCTTCTTGTGCATCATCTAGCAGAGAGAAGGGAGTCAGTGCTGCCATACCTGCCATAAACAGAGGCAGAGAGCACAGGGAATGCAGTTCCCTCCTTGTAACACGTAAGAATAGGCTACCTAGATCACAAATAACACAGTTGACAAGTCTATTACACACTGGACTAGTATCTAGGAAGCTGCTTCTCATAACTTGAACATTAAAGAGAATCCACCGGCTTTTAGGCTGCCAAGACTATCACCCTGCAGTTGTTACTTTTTAATGAGAAAAAAGTCAATCACACTCTGGGTGTCTTCCTAACACTTGGGACCACTTCTTTCTCTTTTATGAGATGGCCTTCAACATGAGGCATTACAATTTGCAAGGCAGCAGGCTAATTATCTTGCTCTAAAACACCAGCCTTGATGGCTGGCTGCACTCTTTTCTGACATTGTAAAAGTTATACAAGTAGTTTTCACTAATGTTGGTAGAAACTGGGTGCATAGCTCGAGGACAGATTATAGTCTTTGTCTTGTAGGACATGAAAATAATTGAGACTCTGTTGTCAAGACCTGAGCTTTTCTTTGAGTGTTAATGTGTTTTGGCAAGACATGTCAAAACTATAGCTCATATTGAAAGACACTCATCCTGGAGTGTTAGATAGGAACACGCAAAATGCACAAGCCACCAAGAAATTCGTGTCTCCACCATAGCCTAAAAGCCATTTTTTTCAAGTGAGCTCAGCATTTTTCTGTTGATAAACAAGTGGTTATCCTTGAGAATGACATCTGTTCTCTGTGCTGGACAGTTATCGCTATAAGAAAGTTTCAGTTACACCTTTTAAATAAAATAATTAATGATTTTTTTATCTCAAAAGCAACATAAATGTGGTGGGTTTTTTGCACAACAATCATTCTCATTTTTCATTGAGAAAAATACTGTACCAGTATTCGGTATTGCTTAAAGAGCAATATGGGTTGGGTTGTTTTTTTTTAATTCAAGCTCCCTTTGAAATCAGTGAGTTTTAAATGTTTTAAACATTCTTTTTATTCCTTACAAAGAATACCTTTGTGCATAATTGGTTTAACTCTATGTATGTGGATCTCTTACCACTATGTTTAACTTCTTTCTGTATTAGATTCCTCATCTGATTTTTGCCATGCATAAGAAAAATAGTCAGTGTTATGGTGGATTCCTGGTGTTATCCCCAGGAATCAAGAAATCACTGTCTCTGATTCTGTCCATTCTTTGTCAAGCAGATATTATTTTAAATTTCCGAACAACATATGTCAGCAAGTCTGGCCAAGTTATATTTGAAGCAAGATCTATTTGTATCCACTACGTGACTACCTGGTTTATCATTGATTTAATTGCTGCACTTCCTTTTGATCTCCTTTATGCTTTCAACGTCACTGTGGTAAGTACTAACCTGTCTTTTTTAATTGTTCTTTATTCAAGAGGGGTTTGTTGGTGGTTTTTTTTTTTTCTCCAGGTCTGGAGACTAAAACTGAATGAACTAAAATACCTTGGTATCTTTTTCAGCTTTGTAGTTTATTTTCATATTGGATGCTGAAGAAAGCAATACAGTGTAATTGTTCATGTTGATTAAAAGTATTATAGGATTGGGTGTCATAGTGGCCATTCATTATGATGAAAAACACATATATACCATCTTTTTTAAATTCAATTGTCCTTGCTTTGTAAACAGCTGTACCTATTTTAGCTTCATGTTTTCTTACTGTACTCAAATACATGTCCCTATGGCTTTTGCTCTCTTATGCTGTGTAAGTTCAATTAATTTTTCAGGACTCATAAATTGTTACTGTGGTAAAGTAAATCATTGCTATGGTCAGTATGGTCAGCATTCTTCACTCAGCTGGGAATCTTCTTTCTCTCAACCTCTGTGTTTTAGTGAAAAAATTACAACATGATTATGAATTTTTGTGTGTTCTAATATCTATTAGTTACAATTGTAATTAACTTCGACTTTGGTTTCAAATCATATTTTTTAGGAATATAATGACAAAATGCTTAAGCCACTTTGAAAAGGTGTGGATCTGATGTTGGTGATGTCGTAGTCTAATGGGTTGCATTTATAAGGACAAAGGTTTTTCTTCTGATAGCCCTGTTAGATTTAAAAGAGTAAGAATCTACTTAGGAAAAAAAAAACCCAAACCCAACCAAAAAAAGGCCAAACAGCCCCCTCCCCCTCCAAATCAGAAAGTTTAATTTTGGAAAAAAAAATGTTGGCAGAGGTTTCTCAATTTTGTGGATTTTTCACATAAGAGACTTAGGCTTTTAAGCTGTGCACTTTCTAATTCTCAGAATTTTGATCTTTTGTGAACACATGCACTCAATCTCATTTTTATTAAATGTGAATTACAGACAAGTACATAGATGATAGGATAGGCACATGTCAGAAAAAAACATAGAAGAACACTAGACAGCAAGCCTCCCATGTAAAGTATCCTCTTTGGTTTTATCATTTACTTCCATTTCCTTTGGTGATCTCCCTTTTCAGTCCATTTATTACATTAGGAACTGTCGATCTGATGCTAGTTAGTAGCTTTTAAAACCAGACTCTTAATAGTTCCACATTTTTAAATCACTTTTTTTTTTTTTTTTATAACCAGTGGGTTATAAGAGCCCAAACCACGACAGTAATCTATTTAAATACGCTACTATCTCAGTTTATCCCTTACATTAAAACCAAACAGCCAGCATAACTGTGTTGCTTTAATTTCCATTAAGAATTTTCATCGAATGAAACAGGTCCGATCTTTTCCTTCAAGAGAAAATTAAAAAAAAAAACCAAAATTGATTTTTTTTTTCCATTCGAAAGACTGATATGCTTTCCATACTGAATTCTGGAAAATAAAGTATTATCCAATAATTATTTCTACAGTTAAAATGTCACAATATTAAAAATGCTACTATAACATAATTAATACACATTTCCTATCTGTTGTACTTTTAAACTTTTTTTTACCCTAATAAGATCACTAATATGGTGACTAAGAATACTCAGGGACATTGAAATGTTCCTCTGTTAGTAGTGGATCCTTAATGAGATAATTAATGATAGATGAAGTGCTAACACTAAGCCCCAAGTAATAAACGATATATGGCCATGTTGATCTCGAAATTGACTGGCAGACAGCTCCCTGCATGCTCCCACAAATACCTTGTTAAAAGTTTTCACAGGCTCCAATCTGCTTCCTTTGGCCCGACTTTGGTAGCTAGCTGCTATATGATAAAGACCACTACACAGCAGAGAGTCAAGGGCCAACCTTCTTTTCTCTCTGGTAACCGAGAGCAAATCCAGAATCCGGGAGTCTGCACCCCGCGTTCACCCCAGCAAACTCGGTCAGTTTGTTCTCTGTATGATTCCTCAATGGGAACACAGTGCCTTACTATATCATATTTCTTATCGTGCCAAGACTTGGCAACTGTTAATATAATCCTCAAGATAACAATGACTATCAAGTGTTTCAAGAGCGGGGGGAGGTGTTAACCACATTCCACTGTTTTCAGACTTTATGATTTAATAAGCCATTTCCTCATGTCTATTCTCAGATTTTCACTTCATCGACTCTCAGATGTTGCCTCAACAGAACGGTGAGAAGGGGCATCAGGCATCACTCCTTTGCTGTTCAGGCCCCGTCACAAAGGCCAAACCTTTAGGGATGCTCTAAATTCTGCGAGCTATAGGTATAGTGCCATACATACTTATGTATGTATGGCACATAAACGTCATCCTCCAGTTGGAGATTTGTGGATTTAGAGTGCGTGAAAAAGCTGAGATCTCTCACCATCCTTGGAGATATTTTGAAAGAAAAAAGAGTGAAGCTGTATGAGTTGGCTCTGCCGTGTGACTCTTTGGAGGTCTGAGACCTCAGGCACGTTCCTGCCTAATGTCAGTGCCTGCTGAGACCCCAGCTCCTTCCATCCTTGTATTCATGTGACATAAAGGATCCCTTAATCTGTGGAAATGTGGTGCAAAATGCTGTCAAAGTAAAAACCAGGCCATTAAGCACTAATTATAATGATTGAATTTGTTCCTCTCTGAGTAACTATTGGTGGTTATAGAGCAAGAGTATCATTTTTTTGAGGAAAACCAACTAACCGAGCAGACAAAAAGGATTAAAGATCCTTGCCAATAGTAATTTCTTAAAATGTATCATGTTTCCTTACTAATTTCTTTTTGCTGTAGGAGATGATTCTTCCAAGCAGAGAATTTCATCATTTCAGTTTGTAGCAACTTTATTTTTCAGTTTTTCTCAGTACTATGCTATGATTGAATTTGTGTTAGTTTTAGATAAAATTCTGTCTCTATCATTTTGACAGAAAAAGGTTAACCCAGCTAGTCTAAAATGATTAGCTAAATGAAAAATTTAGATGGTTTTATATCTGTGGGCAAAGCAAAATCTACGCAGGCACAAGTATGAGTGCTGACTCCTCATTTTGTCTTTCTAAATTTGTGACACAGAAAAGAAAGCTGCCTGATGGCATTTGAGGTCTTCCAATGACAGATTGGACACAGTACAAGAAGAGCGTTTGGCATGACTAATGAGAAAATTTGGAGTAATTACATATGATTAATTACATCTGTGTTCAAATTTATGCAGAAATTATTGTGAAATAAGGCGATCTTTAGGCCTTAAATTGAAACGTCTCCACATTAAAACAATATTAGATATCCGATTCACTGTTTTTATCTCTCAGTATTCTATAACTTGATAAAAATGGTCAGAATTTAGTCACAAGTGATAACTGGCAGGGCACACTTATTGTCACAGCCCATTTCAAATTCCTTATTTGTACGAATCTAATAAAAAAATAAATTCACCTAAGTTATTATTTGGTTGTGATGTGGTAGATCGTAGGCAGCCATGTAAAGATGAAGATTCCAATGTGAAGGCAACAGTACATACACAGTCATTATATATATGTTTATATTACTACAAGACCTTGAAGAGTCACTCATGGTAGGGATCCCTTTGTTAAGAGTGCAACAAAACCATGTTTGGTTCAAACAAGCTGATGAGAAGAAAAGGAGTATTTGCGAAATTAATTACCACAGGAAAAGAGGCAGTTGGTACAGTGGCACTACATTCAATTAGAATAATTATATTTTAATAGTTGTATGATTATATTAATGCAAACATGGCAATTCCTTTAAATATTTTTCAGCCTTCTGACCCAGACTTGCAGATATTCTTGTTCTTAAGGCCACAGACGTAACTAATTTCACTGACTTCTTGTAGATGACATAAGATGGATAAAAGAAATACAAGAGAAGACCTTGTAATTGTTTGTATGCTCTAATCAGATCTTATTCCTGACAGCAGTGAACTTCAAAGTATTTCTAAAAAGTGTCATGTTTTTGTTGATTTTCTTTTTTCCCCTGCTACATAAATGAAAAAAATGTAAAGGTTCTTGAGGAAAAAAAATGAAATAATGGGCAGTAAATATTGCATGAAGAAGCTCATGGGAGAGTTACTTATGCACTATCAAAACTGTAGTAGCAAAAAAAAAAAGAATGCTTGTAGATTTTTTATATTCTTTTTTACAGGTTTCCTACCTACTTAATTCGTGAGACTGGAATAAAATTGATGAATTTTTAAATCTTCATGAAAAAATTTGAAATACCCCGTGTTGCAGAGTTTATCAGCCTGGACCTAACTCTTAGTGAATGCACACCTATAAAATTCAGATTTCAGGTTATTAGTTTTGGTAACAGAAACAGAAAGGTTTAGCTTCAGGTTATTCCGGATTAGCAGAGGAAAAGAATGGTGACCAAGCTGTGCTTTTACACCTTCTTTTCAGAGAGCTCATTACAGTGTTCTGGGAAGGCTGTGGGAAGACGTGTAAAGTTTGATGTCATTTTTCTAGCTGATGCATGTATCCTGTATCAGCCAGGTACCTAGTAGGCATTAATCCTAACGTCTCATGAATGAAGAGGAAAAAAAGCTTACTGTTAATGAAAACTATGCCTATTTAACCTTCAAAATATTGAATTAAAAATATTTAGGATCTTAATCTGCATATTGTTTGCTAAATCTACCCAATAGCTGAAACATGAGCCAAGTGCAAAACTGGGAGCTGTGCAAACTGGTGTGGATGTAGGTTGAAGTATGCTCTGGAGGCAATGGGGTCATCCAGGAATTGCTCACTTTGTGCATTGCTGCATCTCCTCTGAGGCCAGAGCCCATATATTTCATAAACTGATGTACACCTAGGGTGCTGAGCACATTGAGCGCTGCTTTTGCCACATGTACTTGAAAGTCAATAATATTTTAAGTATTTAAGCATTTAAACAGTAGCATTAGAAGTTTTAATACAAGCTTTCTTGGACCCCAGCTTAGTACAGAGCAGTAAACAACTACGTAACTGAATGATGAGTGGGCAAAAATTCATAGAGTTTTAGAAGAGTTTCCTTTATCGAAACAAGAGAACTGTGTGATAGAAGTCAACCACTGACAAGTTGTTTTCTCTCCCCGTGCTCCCAGGTTTCTCTTGTCCACCTCTTAAAGACAGTGCGGTTGCTACGCCTCTTGCGTCTCCTTCAGAAGTTGGATCGTTACTCCCAGCACAGCACAATTGTTCTCACGCTTCTCATGTCCATGTTTGCCTTGCTTGCTCACTGGATGGCCTGCATTTGGTATGTCATAGGGAAAAGGGAGATGGAACAGAATAACCCCCTTACTTGGGACATAGGTAAGTTCTTCTTTCCAATAGACATGTATATACATATGTATATATATATGTACACACGTGTGTATATATGCACATATACATATGCAAACATATAAAAGCACACGTACAAGTCACTCAATATTTCCTGTTTTGTTTAATCTGATACAATTATTTAATGCAGTTTGTAGAGAAAAGGAAGAGATTTCTGCTCTGAATTTCAGGTCAATGTGAAAAAGAGGGTTAAAATCAGAAGAAAATGGGGAAAGTAGAAAATGAGATTTTTAGGAGTGATTCAATGTTTGGGAAATTGAAGATCTGGATAGGAAAGGGCTATATACACTGTGTAGAGGAGTAAATGAGAAAGTTCATCCTGTTTTTGCAAATTATGCAAATTCTTCAACAGAGGCATTCCCTTGAGTGAGCTGATTATTCCTCACTATACATTGCAACAGATAGGCCCTGAAACACCTTCAAGTTAAAAACTCCCTTTGGAAATATTGTCTAGCTGGTTTACAGGCTTTTCTTTTTTGCACAGCAGATGAGGTGTTTATCAGTGGAGAGATGCTTTTGAAACGCTTAATTTTGGATCCAATGTTTAATTTCTACCCCAGCGTTCATTCTGATTTCATTGAGTGTCCCAGATTGACTCTTTAGATTTTAAGCTTCTCCTTTTTTGTTTAAGGTTTATTAATAATTCTAAGGGTTGTACCCATGTTTGATGGTACAATGGGGAAACAACATACCTAGCCTAGAAGCCTGGCATCACCAGGTACTTGTACACTGTTGAAGGTGTGTTACGTGCTGGTGCAACAGCTGATACTCCACATCTTCCCACATGGGTCATTCTGGCTTTACTGTAGAGGTGCATTTCTTTTGCTGTCTTTCTCAGATGCCACATAAATATCAAGCATCCCTTTTTCTCCTTTTTGTTTCTGGTTCCTTGTGTTCTATCTTTTTAATTCTACTTGTATTTACCTTTAGCCTAAATCTATTATGCGTTCACTGAAGCAGGAGAGGAAACAAGGCCAGCAATAAGATTAATTGGAAGGGGGAAGCCCTGATAGTTTTCTTTATGCTGTTAGATACTAAAGACATGATTAAAACCCATATGAATAATTTAGAATATCTAATTATCTGTGAGAGGAAAGAATGCATGTATCTCTTCATAAACAAAGAGTATTTAATGGTGAGACAGTTTCCCAACAGAAAAAAAAATATTTGGTGGGGGAATGATGCAAACACCTGTGACCAAAGGCTCAATGCTGTGCATTCAAACTGTAGTATGCCCTGTTCTTATCTCCTTTAATTTCTTTCTTCTCTCTTCACCCCATTACCCTCTATATAAATACCATCTAATAACTGTAAGCCTGAAGGAAAAATTACAAGCATGTTACAGGTGCCTGACCTCAGATGAGGTGAGGATGCTGGGTTAGAAAGAGGAAAAGAAGAAAGAAAGTCCAGTAAATACATCTCTCCAGTCTGTCCATAGGTTACTGAAAGCTTTGTGGAGTCTTTTTATTCTTCTAGTTGGTTGTTTATTTCTCCTTCCCTTTGTAAACCAGGTCTGTGACCTGCTGCTGAACTCCTCATGGAGTGCCAACCTCTCAAAGACTGCAGCTGTAGGGGAGAATACACAAAGAAAGCCCGCTGTGCACAAATTGGTCCAATACTGCTAACAGAAAAACAAATCCAGATAATAATAGTAATAATAATAATAAAAAGAAGAGCCTCTCTGGCAGGAAGAAGCTATGAAGATGCAGTTTATGTAGGCCACAAATGATAGCTGATTTCAAAGCATTCATTGCAGTCCCAATGATGAGGATGGGCTGCATTCTTGCTCCCTGGTGGGGCTGCTGGCCGTGCTCCCCATGCAGCCTGTCCCTCTCCCTTTTCTCTGAGCTGAGGCCGCATTCAGGAAATTCTCTTCATAACCCCTGGGGCTCTTGGCATTATTGCTATGAAAACATTAACTTTCACCCCTCAGTTTTGTCTTCTCTTGGGCAACAGCAGTAATACGCAAATGTCCCAACAGCCTCATTAGAACAAATCCCCGTTTAACTGGAGCAGAGCCATTTCACGGAAGTCTCATCCCACAGAGAAGAGAGGCGTATCTGGGTTATCAAGCACTGATCATCTTCTAGCGGGCTTCCTAGGCAGGAACTGCTCCTTAAAAGCCTCTCACCACTGGCTCATCTCAAAATGAGACCCGGTGACCTTCCCTGGACAATGGAAGGTCACCGGCAGGCAATGTACCTCCCCAGAGATGGGACAAGACACTTCTTAGTGACAAAAGGGCTTCTTTGTTGAGCTTAGAGCCTGTTTTCATTTTAAGTCTGTTCCAAAAGTGTGGTTTTGCATTTTTGTCTGGAAAGCTATGCTTCTACCTTCATGAATAGTCTCTAAAATATTTAGGTGCTATAAATGTATAATAAAAATTATACTGCAATGACTCCGGCAAAGCTCCTACAGATATTAGTTCTGTATCTGTCAGAATGGTTATTTCTAAGTTCTTTCTAGAACTAAGTTAAATGTTTTACGGCTTTGGAGATTTGTTTGGGAATTTTTTTTGTTTGGTTTTTTTTAAGGGAAACATTTTTAAAATGTTAACATAATAGAAATTTATTTAAAAAAAAAAAAAGAGCTTAGAAAACTCCAGATACCTGGCATGAAGCCACTGTTTTGCAAAGACCATTTCAACTGATAAAATTTTTGTTTAAGCTTTTGTGTCACATATATGAGCAGAAAAATAAGATTATGTAATTTCTGCAATCAGTGCAAATTCTGTTGCTCTCCCCGTGCCAGCTACTTGCTGGTGAAACGCAATGAAGTTTAGTCTTGGCCCTCTGTGTGCTATAATTTTTGCTGCTCTGGTGATACACAGCTGATACATAGAGTAGCCAGCCTTTCTTTTCACCTTAAGAAAACTTCAAATGACCAGTCTGCTAAACCTCACAGCATCCATGTAGGTGATATATTAAGGAGAGAATGGTAGGTGTGATTTAGAGTACGAGTGCCTAAGCAAAGTAAAATGAGATCTGGAGATCATAATAAATCACAAACAAATAATGCACACAGGAGAGAACTTGCTTGTGGTATAATAAAGATAGTGTTATTGTAAGACACTGAGGATATTCTGTTCTGCTCTATGAAGGCCTCAACTGGAAATTTTTGTACCATTTTGGAGAGCATGTAAAAGATTTCTTACTGCAGGCAAAGCAGTATAATAATCTTAGTCTTGTATTTACAGGTGTTAATTTTTAAAATTTTAATTTTATTACATTGATATCAAAACAGGAGACTCAAGCTTCCACCAGTAAGTCTTATACAAAGTTCATTCCAGGTGTTAGGAGGCTTTCTAATTGGTAGAACTAATAAATACAATGTAAAAAATATAATTCCTATATTTTTATTAAAAATAATGTGTCTCTCCATTGGAAAGTATGCTTTTTATTCTTCACTGAGTGTCTCAGGTGTTGTCCACCTGAAAAACTGGTACCCTGGGTATGGATGCTGCAATGCATACACCACCTGAAATACAGGGACAGGTTTGTTCTAAGGAAGGGAAACTGTGCCTGGAAGAAAAAGAAGATTTCTTTGCTTTTTATGGTTGCTTCTGGTTTTGGGGGGAGAGGCAGAGGGAGAAAAAAGCTTTTAGCAACTTCCTTACTCCATTTAGTGCTTCCTCAGAAAGCCTGCAGCACAGATTTCAAGACCAAGGTTTTGCTAACACTTAAAGCAAGCATGTTAAAGCTGCAGTACTGTTAACATCATACTTTGGACCTTGCTGTGCCATCAGATATGCACCATAGCCCACATCTCACAACATTGACTTTAGTGGGAGTAGCATTTGCTTCTGTGTATCTATTTCTCTGGGTAATTTAAACAAATGAGGTGCTTAATTTGCATTTGGATTAGGGCAATGGGAGTGATAAAGCTCTCCCTATGAAAATACCCAGAACCAAAAAGTGTATTTGCTTTGTTCTTGCTGGGCCTAATTATAAGCCTTTATTTTATTTTTTGTCCTTGTTCAGACAACATTCTCATTGCAAATAGTTTAAAAACTTGGTTATATTCACAAATTTAGACACGTAGTTGCACAATGAGAAAGATGTAGTATCTGGGAATATTATTCATGAACTGTCATGACGTGGTGGCATTGGGATATATACCAGTGTAATATAATGTTAAAATCTGGATCTCTTGCTTAGCTCTAGTATTGCTATTTTAACTGATTATATGAAGTATTTGGAAGATATGCAGTATGGGCACTGTTTTTGGGTGCTAGAAACCTTTAACTCAGCAAGGTCTTCCATCTCAGGAAGCAGTTGTTCCACGTGCAGTGGTTTGACTCTAATGTCTGGCAAAAACGTGAGTCCTGGACTGGTCATTCCCACCCGTCTGAGACAGTTGTACACTCCTTGTCCTGCTTTTCCCTTCTAGCATTTTCAGATCCTTCTCTGTTACGTTCCACCTTGTTCCCTGCATTTGTTCTCATTGGTGAAACAGATCCTTTCCTGAGATATGATGTGATTTTCAGCAACCTGTAAAAATAAGATTAATTTTCTGTTAGGTGATACGGAGTAGAGGCTAGACTCTGTTGTGGTTCCTGGCTGATCCTACCACTCTAATTCCATTGACTTCAACACATTGGCTCTCATTTCTATAGGTTTAACTGGTATCAGATTTAGGCATAGGTTCTTTATTTGCTGTCTGCTGTTTTGAAATAGTATATACCACACCATTCCCCTTCAAGTTCTTATCAAATATGAGAAATGACTTTTCGATCTGTCTCTACAGGAAACATAATATTGAAAATGTTTCCTGTTGCTAAAGGCATTAATTCTGTGGGAACCATATGAGCTGTTGAAACTCAGCTGTCTTGAGTGTAGTGAGGAGATTAGGAGAAGGCCAAGAGTCAGGATGCTGGTTCCCTTAGATAGTCTAAAGCTGTCAGGTATAACTTGTGTAATTGTCTTGAAAAAAAATCCTCCCTGTCCACCAGAAAATCAACTGCAACTTTATATTAGTCCACCCACAGTACTACTTACAACATTCTGACTATGGAGGAGTTGTTATCAAAGCAAAATTAAAAAACAAAACAAAACACACACACACACACAAAAAAAAAACAACAAAAAAACTCCCTGTGCTTTTATAAAAAATAAAGTATATGTGTTTACTTTGGGACAAGCTTTCAAATCAGGTCTGTAAAGGTTATTCTTCAGTTATTTAAATCTTTATTTCAATAAAATACCTTTACTCTCATCTCAGGATTTTATTCATTTTTTATTAGTTTTATAATTTACAGCACTTCTGAAAAACAGAACTCAGTCATGACTCAACCACTGTACATTCCCGTACTCTGCAATAGGAAACTTCTTCTCCCTCCCCTCCCCTCACCCCATCCCAATTTTGTTTATCACACACTTGCAGTCAGAGCCTTTAAAGGGACTTGGATGCCTGGCTCCCAGTGAACAACTTATACCCTGAATTAGCTCTCAGGGTGATGGGTGGCAGATTTAGGTGCAGAATGAGGTGCATACCAGCTGAATGGAACCAGCAGAAAATGCTGAAAATAGGGGTTTTCGGTTAGGCCCTTTCAGTCGAGGTTTATATGACTCATGTTGGGTTGCAGGGAAGTTATAAGTCCTTTTCACAGGTACTTAAGGACATGTATGTTTCATGTAACAGAATTTAACACAGAAATCCCTCAAACAGTGTTGATCCAAACTGGTAAATGTAGTAGAGTTGAGTTTTCTGAAAGTTTACCTGTTTGTTCAGTGCTACACCTGTGCTAGTAAAGATTGCCCCTTTCTGCAGCAGTTGATGAGCTCCTCTGAGTCTGCACAAGCAGCTTGGGTTTGTCTCCATCTGGAGCACAGAGGTGAAGTAGGTTGTTATGGAGAAAAACAAAACAAGAGGCCACTGATTTCATTTGGTTACAGAAGCAGGGAGAGGCACTGTTGCTGAAATTCGCTTTTCTTCAGCGTGGGGTTCAGGCACTGGAACTTCTCTCTGAGGTATAGAAGATACAGGTACAAGGCTTTAAGGTTCATATCTTTAAGAGAGCACCATATCCTGGTATATGGGTTACTTCATTTGGCTTTCTTTCTGGGCAGCTCCCTTTCTTGAGTCGTGGTTGCTTTTTTCCTCCCCAAACTGATGTGATTTCCACAGAGGAATAGCCTATGCCTGAGTCTCTAGCCAGTCTGCAGTGTCCAGGTGAAGATAGAGATGAAGGTTTTAACTCTCCAACGCTGAGGAGAACAGAGATCTGAAGTCTTTCACATTTCTTTTTACTAATGAGGTATTAGGTGAAATGACAATCCACATACTCTTTTGCAATTAAATTTGCTAGAGCTTATACTATGGTGGGTGAGAGAGGAAGAACAAGAGTTCACAACTACCTTCCCCACTGAGTCCTTCAGTGGATTTAGATGCAAGGGGCAAGGAGACTGAAGGATTCCCACTGGGTACAGATAGGAGAGATGCTGTGAGTGTCTTGATCATGCAAAGATGATGGCACGTCTGGCCCAATGCAGAAGCTGGCTGATATGGACTGTCCAAAATGTGGGTGTCTAATGTCTTAGATGAAAACTTTATGTTACACTCTGAGCTTGGGTTCCTAAACTCTGTCCAAGTCCTTTGTGGCTCCCCAGTATCTTCAGTCTTACCAGAATTTTGTAAGTCAGCATCAAGCTGGAATATCCATTAGGAGAGTCATTGCCCTGGAACTCCCTCAAGTTTCAACAGCTTGGGAAGTTTTTGGTGCTGGGTAGTTTTTTCCAAGCTTATGCTAAGGCATCTGAGGTAGTCTTCATTAGTTTTCTTAAGATCCTGAGATATTTTGCCAGGAATTCTGAAGGTGCAGTTTTAAGCATATCCTTGACAAGAGATACTTGTGGCATTGGTACATTTATTCATGTTAAAACTCAGGCTATCTTCTTTTCAGAAGAAAGACTGGTTTTAGGTACGTGTATCTGCTAGTTCTTCCTCAAAGAACGTATGTTAGTGAGCTAACACATGTTTCTGGTGGTCTTGGACCCAGCAAAACCATGGAGAAAGTAAGAATATAAATAATTGGAAAAATCAGCATAATTACTCCCATTCTTGGTCAATATAATTTGTTAAAACAATAATTAGTTGACTCTTGACTCAGTATTCTTATGTTGTATTAATCCTCATAATGTAGTGTAGAAGCAGGTGAATATTCATGTATCATGAAGTTTTTGCAAAGCAGTTTAATTACTTAAATGGCTAGATGTGACAAAAGATTTGGTATGAAAGTTGGGATAGAGGCTTGGGTTTTATTTTTCTTTTTTATATATTAATTGTCTTAGCTATTAATGGTACCGGATTATTCTAGCTCTGTCTCAGTACAATGTTTCCTGCTGATAGAGAATTAATAAATTTGGGTTTGAGTGTGATGTGAGCAGTTTTTACCAAATCTAAGTTTCAAAAAACAGAAAAAAAAGTATAAAAAATAATGAGATTTTAAAAATGTGTAATTGTCAGTCTGCTTTTGAACCCTCTGAGATTCCTATTTTCAACATATTCTGAGCACATCGGTGACCAGGAACTTAATTTTAAAAAGTTATGAAAGCTGAGATTTTGTGTGATCACAGATCTCCAGGTAGTGGGACTGTCAGGAAGATCAGCTAACGAAAGACAGGTGTCTTTTGTTAAGGAGTTAAGGAATAATCAGGTTTTGGACCCAGTTGATGTGTTTGGTGCATGCAGGTACCTGTACCTACTTCTGGATTCCAGACCTACCTTCTGGAGTTTGAGTCTGGACCTATGATAAAACAGCTTCTAGTGGTTTCAACAAATGTTCAACTTATTATTAATGAACTACAAATGGAGTCTTGGGAAAGATCACAGCTGGCATCCACTCTCACACTGCCAGGCAGTTTGCAAGGTTCAGCCCAGGTCCCCAGCACTCCCTGGTCTGTTTTGATCATGTCTGTCAAGCAGTTCAGTTTGTTTCGTTGCATTCATAGAACGAAGTGGATCCTCTTCTCGGCCAGAGAGAGTACTTGTGAATTTCCAAGGCTCTTGGCCAAGAAATCTGTATTCTACTATAGAATATTGGTCTAGTTTCACCCCTCCAAACACTCACATCCATCAGGTTTGGATTGGCATGTGTAGATTTATGAATCCTTGCAGGGGTGGAAACAATTTCACGCTGACTAAATTGTGCAGCACATCATTCACTAGCCATGATTAGTTGCTCATTTCAATCTGTCATCTCTGTACCCGAATGTTTGACTTTGATCTCTCTTTCAGTCTGCTTGGTTATGTTTTTGATTATGGGGATTCTTAAATTTTTATCATTGGTAATAACAGAATAATATCAGAACCCGTTACTTTGGAACAATGGTCCTTTCTGTTTTTTAAGAGGCAACTTTAGGAAAAAGAATTGTAAAAAAATACAGTTGTGTCATGCATTAGTGTTGATATCTTCAGTTTAGTAAAATGGATTATAATGCTCTGTTGACCTGGGGTATCTGTGTTGAAGGTCCATTGTTGTGTGGAATATACACACCTGTATACTCACCTGTTTCTTTTGTATGTTGGGGGGGAATGAAAATTCATTTCTAATTAATATATGAAGGAAATGGTTGATGGTTACCACTTGTGAAGTATGTTGTGGCATCAGTATTTAAGACACTCAGCCAACAGTTCGTGTTATTTCTTGCAGCGCTTACATGAAATAATTAGCCCCTGGATTGTGATACACAAATAATAAATAGGAATAAACTAGACAACCAAAACAAGATGATTACTTTGAAGCTCTGAAACTTTTTAATGTGTTCCTCTCACAAATAATTACAAACAGCACTTGTTACAATGTACATCCTTTGAAACAGACAAGGATGTACCACAGTACTGAAGCATTTTACAGTGGTGATGATTTATTCTAAGGCAGTTGAAACAGAAATTTTAAACCCTGGGAGAATACCTTCCACTAGAAAGCTTTTAAATATTTGCAAAGGCTTTTTTAATCCTTTTTTAAAACTTTTACTGAGTTTTACTCCTCAGTAAAAGTAACACTTTAATTGTACGCACAATGTGTACGTTTTCCATGAATTAATGTTCGAGGTTCAAAATTTCTAGTCTTGTAAGAACTAAAATAGATAAATTCATTAAAGTCATGAAGAAATTAGAGTGAATAAATGTACTTACTTGTTTCAAAACAGCTAAAAAATATTTCTTTAAAGTCTTCTGGATATCTTACCTGAATTATTGAAACAATTCTGGTGTAGGATGCTATATATGAGGCCCAATTTGGAGAAGCTTACAGTCTGAAATATTTATGAAATAAGAGTTTTTCTTTTAGCTGATTGGGTTACACTTTTGAATAAGTATAACGAGGGGAGGGAAAGTTCATTTTTTTTTTTAAAGAGAAAATCCTATTTGCAACTAATCATAGTTTTAGCTCAATTTTTAGTACAAGACGAGCAGAGGCACATAGTTTTTCACTCATTTGTCAATCTGTTAGAATAGACACAGAGAAATTTAACTTCTACAAGGCAGTTTTATACACACAACTGTAATTAGCCGGACATGTGCTGGAAGTGTGTGTGGAAACCTGTTTACACACGGTAAGACCTCCACTTACAAATGAAGGTCTTATAAAGGCTTGCTGAAAAACCTGGCCCTACTTTTCTGCCTGTTTTATATGTAAAACATACTTTCCAGGAAAGGTTTTCTTTATTAACATCCCTCGTTTCAGACCTGTGTATAGCAGACCATTTCAGGATTTAAAATATAAATTTATATTTTGAAATATCCATAGAAATTAATTATGTGGAAATAGTTCAATTTTGCATTTGAAAATCCAAACTTCTGTTTTTGTGATGGAGCTGTGCCAAATCAAAATGTCATTTGCTGAACTGAACTGAAACTTTTCCTTCACATTTAGCTTAACGTTAATTTGTATTTCAGCTGCTTTGGGCCTTAGTGGGTTTTATTCTGCCATTCTTCCCTGCTGTTCTTTTCTACAGGTTCAGTTCCTTGATTAAACTATATTTTCCTTTACACACCATACTTTGCCTTCTGATTGAACAATTTTAGCAATCACAAAATACCCCAGGACTGAGATACCCCATTGGATTTTCAGTCCAGAAAAAATAGTGATAAAAGTACCTTATTAAAGGGAGTGTGAGGTTTTTATGTAGTCATTAATACATTTCCAAGATTTTGTACCTAGGACAAAAATTTTAGACAATTTTTAACGTGAAAAGTAAAAATCTGGTGTGTGGATGAAACCCCTAAGATTTGATAAAGTTGGAAGTGTCCTGCTGCATCTAACCTCAGATTACCTACATATCGTTCATTAATTCCACAAAGCAGTTTTTATATCAGTGGAAAAGCTGTATCTGGACTAATTTCTGCAGCTGTAACAGAAATTCCCAGTGCCACATGCAGGGGTGAAATCTGCTTAGTATACACCCCATAAGAGGGAATAGTCCCAAGAGGTAAAATAACACCGTGATCTTTCCACGTGGCTTCTGTAATGGGAATACCATAGAGTATAATTTATTGAAAGTTGCAAATAATGTGCATAAAAGCCTTGCTCAGTCAATTAGAAATTACATCAGAGTCTTTAACCCTTACCTGCTGTACTTTGAATCGAAGAAATGTTGGCTGGAGAGAACCTTTGGGGTTTATTTAGTCCAGCCAGCTAGCTGAAACAGGACAATCACCAGCAATAAATCAGGTCAGACCCAGCTTGCTCTATCCAAGCCCTGAAAACTAGCAAGAGAGGCCTCTATCTCTTTGGGTAGCTTGTTCTAGGGTTACACTACCCTCCTTGGAGAGCTATGTACCAATTTGCTAAAACATTAGTGTCTATTGCACATTGGTGTAATAGGGTCTTTTGTTAGGATTTCTCAGAAATTTCTATGTCTGGTTTCAAAGCTCATGGCTTGACTGTTCAAATTACAATGTCTCAATCCAGTTTAAACCCACAAAACCTTTGCTATATATTTTGAAATCTTTTCAGCATCTGCTTCAATATTTGATTGGACTGCCTCTTTCAGCCCCATCACATAGCTAGAGATCCTAGGGTGTTAGAATAGACATCCTGTAATGACTAAAATTGCTTTTCTTCTCTTCTATGGCGCAAGCATGCCTTACTTTTTAATCTAGAAACATCCTTTGTGTATTTATTCATCCTTTTTCCTGCCCTTTAACTGAGCAGGTGCGTGATAAAAGAAGGATTTTCCTGCTATCAGAGTAGAAAATAATTTCCATATAAAAATGAAGAATTATTCAAGACTCTTTTCTTGCCAGACTTTCTTCCATTCTCACATACCTTGGAAAATATTTGTGTTTCTTTTGTACTTTCAGGTGACAGTGCTTAAAGTTAACTAGTAACTACTTTTAGCAAAAGAAACAGATGTGGAGTTGTGAGAGTATGTCATGGCATTCTACAGTCTGTAAAGTTTTACACAGGCCAGATTCTGTAAAACTAATTATACCTAACTATTCTAAATAATTTGTCATTGTCAGATCTAATATAGATACAGATAAAAATGCTAATGGTTAGGATTTCCCTATGTCATGCACTTCAAAAGACCTGTCAGATCTGCAGACACAGGTGTTTTATTTCAGTACTGCTGTCATTTACACAAACTTGAAACATATAGTGTGCTCTCCCATTAAGACACTGGCTTTCTTCTTTATTTTTTATTCCTTTTTTACATCAGGCCTTCATTACATTGCAAATTCTTGTTTTGATATTATGTTAAGATACGATCTGGAATAAAATATAACCTGTTGTTGATTTTTCCATCACAAAAGCCAAATACGTTTGGATCTCAACTTCATTGATTCAAATGACACATAGAAAAAAAAATACAAATTCAAAAATGTTATTTAGATTGTAGGTTCAAGGATTAGAAAATTCAGGCAAGGCAAGGGCAAATAAAGTGTTAATACTGTTTATCATATGGCTGCCTGACTGGGGCAGGGTCCTGGTCCAGAAAGCAACTCAGTGGCTCCTGAGGTAAGAACACAGAGGAAAAGATTTAGATGATATTGTGAAATCTATGGAGCAAGCAAGGAGAGGATTGCAGCGAGGGTTAGCATACTTAGCTGTTATCTAACTAGCATGGATGCTATTAGTGTAGAAGACAAGGAGAAATGGATGTCATGTAGACTGCAACAGTCTATACCGACCCAAACTGAACTCCATACTGTCATATCGTCCCCTGTGTGATTACACGGGCCAGGCAGGTGAAAACTAGCATGGTTTTGTTGCAATTCTGCCATTACTCTTTCATTTGGAACAGCCTGCCCAGGGAGGTGGTGGAGTCACCATCCCTGGAGGTATTTAAGAAACGTGTAGACATGGCTCTTCAGGGCATGCTCTAGTGCCCGGGATTGTTGGTTTGTGGTGAGGTGTTGTGTGTGAGGTTGTGGGTGTGGGGTTTAGTTGGTGGGTGCTTTGTGCTTTTTTTTTTGGTGTGGTTTTTTTTGTTGTTGTGGGATTTTTTGTTTGTTTGCTTGTTTGTTTGTGTGTTGTGGGGTTTGTTTGTTTGTTTGTTTTTTTTAATGTGGTTGGACTCGATGATCTCAAAGGTCCCTTCCAACCACTAAGATTCTGTGATTCTGTGATTCTGTGATTTGTAGTTAGACCTACTAGGGGAAATAGCATCTGTGCTGAGGCATCCTCCCCTGTTTTACCAAGATGGGAGGCTGCCTTTGAACAGGTAAAAGCTGCTGAAAATTGTCTTGATTGCTGGAGTGGAGGAGTCAGCAGGAGCGGGGAAGGTATTGACTCTCGGGTACCACCTATTGCATTACTCAGCTTTGAGAAGCAGAGAGGACTCTTACAGAGGAGTCCAGAAGTAAACAACCCCACTCTTGCAGATTGCTAGAGGTTAAACAGGCAGTAGGAAAATACATGTAGCATATTTCACTGCTTTTATAAAAAATATTGTCCTCTTGAGATCTTGCTGTTGCAAATAAATAGTATTTTCTTTTACAGAGATTTTAAGATATTGATTACCACTGTCATTGCTCCCAGGAGAATCTATTTACAGATTCAGAGTCAGGACTATTAATATACTCCCTGTTAGGACTGAGAAATTGCCATGTAAATAAAGTACTGAGAGACTTTAACATGAATTTGTCTGATGGTGAGACCTGAGCAGGTGAGAACATCAGGGCAGAGGTGAGATTAATTTACCAACCATGCCATATTGCACACATACAGACCCAAAGTTTTGCTAGCAACCTTAAAACCGATATTCTTCAAGGTTTTGTTTTGTGGGATTTTTTTTTTTTTTGCGCATTTTGATAGTAAAGGTTTCATTGTAACGTAATCTGTATGGCTTACGGAGGAGGATACTTATTTCTTTAAAAAGACAGGAATGTATCACCTGTAGTAGCTCAAACCCCTTTTGTCATGTTTTGGCCTCCAAACAGTTAAAACTGCAAAGCAGGTTTGTAGCACTTCAGCTGACAGCGTAAAAAAAAAAAAAAAAAAACAAACGTCATTACCATTAATTTTATTGCAACAGTACCTGGGATCCTAGTTATAGATCAAGACCCTCTTGTCTCCATTGCTGAATTAACACAGGATAAAAAGGCTGCTCTTGCCCAAAAGGGTATTGCACTCTAAATAGAAGATAAGAAAGGCTCTAACAGATGGGTATAGACTGTTGGAGCACAGGGAAGCAAAGAGGGCAAAGACAGACATGCTCTTTGCTCTGAATCGACTAGAAGCACTAATGTTTCTAATTCCAAGCTTAGCTGCAAGGCATTTGATAGCCTGGAAAAGGACAGTAACAGCCAGTTTGCCTAGGGAGTAGTAACGTTAAATGCTGAGACTCTTTGTGAAGTGACAGTGTGACCATCTCCTTAAAGGAAATGATTTGCAAATGATTTATATATTTCTAATGATACGTTTGCAATTTTATTTCTTAAATTAGCTCTATGTTTAGACTTGCATGTTGTAATCTAAAAATTAGGTGAACATTATAAAATATTCCAAAAAAGCAATTAATTTACTTATGTTATTAATCTCTCTTAGTTAAGAACCCTAAAGAAAATTATTTGGGGGCTTTTTTTGGAGGAGGGACAAACCAGGATATTTTAAAAAAAATAAAAATAGAAGGTATTTGTCTTCACTGTAAATAAATTAATGACATTAGAGCCATTTATAAACTCGTCCTAGGAAAATGAAAATTTTAATTAAAATAATTAGCTATATATAGTTCTTTGTATGTATTGACTGCCACAGTCATGAAAAGTTGATATTGAAAATACCCCTATCTCATCCTTTCAATGAAGTGGGGAAGAGAAAAAAAACCTGCTGACTTGCAAAAGCAAGAAGGATTTAAATCTCCCACGTATCCAAATATAGCCATCTGACAAGTTACTGTTGAGAAGAGCTGTACATGCTTACCACAGAGAAGAAGAGTTTCCATACATTTCTTTTCTAAATTTACTCACTGTTTGATAAATGAGACTGAAGATATTTATGACGTAGTTCTGCAGGAATGCGTGTGCACTTATCATGTGCATTGGAGCTTCTACACAACAGTAAGTATAAATGCTTAGAGAATGATAATAAAATATCAAGAGGAATGTGCTCCTTGCAGATCTGCTGAGTTAGCTCTTAAAACTCATACATAGGTCTTATATGTAATACAGTCAGGTCTCTACCTTGCAATAAACTCTACAGTAAGGGAAACCTTTATTGTGTTTTTAAAAATATATCTTTCCAACATTGTTTTCTAATAAAATGCTGGCATTACAGGTATTTCATATCAGGCCTATTGGTCTACCACTTACAAACCATGAATGTGCTCAGGACTGATCAACCAGGGAGACTTTGGGAATCGCATTATAATCCATGCACCTATACTGCCTTCACTGGGGTGGATTACAAGCTTCCCATGGGATAAAAAGTATCTCTTCTTGCACTTACAGCCTTCCAAAATGAAAACATAAATTGTTTAACAGACCACACCTTGCTGATGACAAGAAATTAAATGCTCCCCGCAAATGAATGTTGTCATTATCTCCAAGGGGGCATCAGTTTTACCCTGAGAATACAGAAATTTTACTTTCTTATTCTAAGCAGCTATGCTTGCAATTTGAGTTGAGTTTTGTCAGATAATTAAAGCTTAATTGTCAGGTTTTCAGCACTTCTGTGGGCTCAGCTGTGGTTTTGTTGTTATCAGCAACATTACAATTAGATCTTAGATTTTTTTTCTTTTTTTAATCCCTTGACTCAGAACTGCTTCTTCCTGAAACTACTTAGTTCATTGAATATTTATTGCACCATGAAAACTTCATTTTCAGTGAGCACAATGGGTCAATATCTTGTTATGACTTTGTCGAGTTACATGAGTTGAAGGTCTACAAAATGTAATTATTTTTATGATAGCTTCTAAGTATATATTCAATTAGAAATACAACAGCCAATTTATTTACAAAGGGTATTAGTCACAAAAGAATTACATAGGATGTTACCTTTCAAATTGAATTAATTTTTGGTAGACTTGGCAAAGGTTAAGCTTGTATCTAAAAATGCTCTAACCAAAGAGAGTATGCATTTAGTTTGGAAAACTCCACAGGTTTTAAAATTCTTTAAAACATCTGTCTCACTGTATGTCTCTAGATGGTTAAAAACTTTCCCTAAGGATCTAGGAAAAGATACAGTTTCCTCTAGATCAGTATCCAAGAAGAACACCTGTCAATGTACCTGCAAAGGGTACTCCATCATTTAAGGCAAACATTCAAAAGGAACCGGGTATGAGGTTAACCATTTCACCTACATGCCTTTGACCACAGAGGTTGGTGTGTACTAAGTGTACAAGTCTCACGGAGCAGTGGGGCATACATGGACCTTCAATTTTTATCTTTGTTTTTCTTTTCTCACTGCACTGTGTCCAAGTTCAAACTTTCTCTGGATGATGTTACAGATGCTTGAAAATCAATGGTAGAATTCCCACAGTCTAGCAGAGGATTACAATTTCATCTGGCGTATGTTCAAATCCTGATTTTTTTATTTGATCCATAATAACTAGAAATTAACTAGATGCAAAGATATGGCCCAGATCTCAGCATTATTAGAAGCATGTTTGTGCCTTGGATTTTGGCTCATGCCCATCTCTTCATTTGTTAATTTGGGAAGAGGAGTAATGAAATTTATATCAAATTTCTCTGCAATGGAAGTCAAATGGCATTTTAATTGAATCTGTCTATTCCTAGTGTCCACTTCTAGTATGACAATGATCCTAAAATTTGCTACTCATGAATCTTCATGTATAATTTTGGAGAAAAGATGTTTCATCAGGGTTTGTTTCTGAGAACGGCATGGTTTTGAAACTCTCAACTATTCTTCTTTTCATTTTAAAATATTATATTTCTTGTCATTGCCATTGTTTGCAAGCTCCCCAAAATATGCTGTTAATGATTTCACATGGAGGTTTAAATGATATATATATTGCACTTAAGTGAACTAAGGCTTTATTTTTGTTTATGCTTTAGGCTTTAAAGAGATGAACATCTCAGATCTGAAGCATGAAATCTTCTTACAAAATTTGTCCTCTCCCCTCTAAAGATTTTATCTACTTAATAGAAAGAGTCACAGAGTACTTAATAGAAAAAGGGTCATTTTTTTCCTCTTTAATTACATATTACAGTGATTTTTCATGGTTTTTATTGTCTATAATTTGGGCATTCATCAAGAAAAAGTGTATAAACTTTTATATATATCTGTAGAAAATATTCTGTAGTTTCCGTCATGGCAATATACACGTGCGTCACTTCTGTTGACACTTAAAAGTCCACTGAGCCCAAAGGTTAAGTATAATCTGCTTGTACAAGGTTAACATAGTTAACTCTTCATTATCTGTATAAACTGGTGCAGTAAGTGCACCAGAATGGTACCAAGGATTATGACCTGGCCAAAGAAAAATGTGGGAAAATATTAAAATAGACATAAATTAGATCTTAAAATATACAGGTAATGTGTCATCAGTCTCTTTCATACCTATGTAATGTATCTTTCTAGTTTAAGAAAAATATTATAATAAAATCTATCATAATAAAGAATATACTCCATTAAGGACCGCATTTCACAATACAAAAAATAAGAAAACACAGTTTAAAATAAATTATTTTGGGAATTACTTTAATATTTTTAAGCAGAATTTCAGTGCTTGAGAAAAATGTTAATGTCTTTCCTTTATCATATTTGTTTTCTGTCTCTTTTTAAGTGTCTACTGTTTACAGGAAAGCGTGTTAGCAAAATAGAGACCAAGGGGAGTAGATTAATGCTAATGGTTCCTCATTGTCATGTGGCCATTATGTTTATGTCTGTTGTACTAATATTGAAGTCTTTCTGATCTAAATTCCATGCACTGCCACTTAACTTTTACTTATTTTGAATGTCAACTAATTCTCTTGTTCAAATATAGCTTCTAGGCCAGAGCTGTTCCTTTGTAGCCTGTAGTTGTTCACAAGTTGTATAGATGCATCTGGGGTTTCCTCTTACACATATAACTTTATTTATTATCTTCATTTTGAAAAGAGCATAAACTCGTGTGCTGTATTTTACTACTGTGCAATTATGCCACTTGGGCACACATGACGGAGCTGCGTTTTCATACTCCTAGAACCTGCAGCTGTGTGACACCTCTGGCATTGTGGGGGTTTCTATTTTTATTAGATATTTTTTTCTAATCTGTGTAAAAGGAAAGCCTGGTTCATGCTTTATTTGTGACCTGGTGCAATAAGGTCTGCCGCATTTGCAGAATAAATCAGAGAGTTTGGGTCTACTTTTTAACTGGAAAAAATATCTATCTGTTTTATAGAATAAATGCTGTAGGAAATTAATGCCTTAGAAAATGCAACTATTTTCTAAGTTGTTGAAATGAAGTGCCAGACAGGATATTGTTATGTTAAGTGTCTGGCGTATAAGGAAAACCTAAGTAGTAGTACTGAATGAGTCTGCAAGTCATAGGGAGTGATATTCCTGCTCAATGCAGTGCAAGCACCAAATTGAGGGGAGACTGAGTTTCTGGATGTCCAGTAAAAGAGATAATGTGTTTTACATCTGATTATGAAGTATGCCATCTACGGATGCTTAACTGCTTGTTTATATTTCTGGTGATACTTGAGCACTTCCCAGAGACAGGTAAATGAAACTCAATACAGATTCTTCCAGCAATTTTCATAGCCTAACGGAGCTGGATATCCAATTCCTACTGACTTTTCCAATGGGACTTGATTACTTAAGTGCTCTTTTTCCCTTTGAAAAATCTTCCTCTTAATTATGCTAATTGATGCTTTAAAATGTTTTCAAAGTCACAGAGCTATATCTAGATAATGCTAATTCAGAACCAGACAAGATTCACAACGCTAAATTCTAGGAAGCTCCCTCTGACTACAAGGTATATTTATTTTTCTCTTCTTCCCTGAGGGCAGAAATTAACTATGCAAGTTTGCCAGAGAATCTGCTGAGAGCTGTTACCTACAGGAATCAAAAAAAGTAAAAGGCATCAGTCAGTTACGCTATCTCACAACTATTTCCATTGGTTAATTAAAGTATTTACAGCCAACAGTATCTTGTCTCTACCCTCAAATGGAAAAAAAAAATGTACTGCTATCAACAAAAATCTAGGAAGTATAGATGATCTGGAAGATCTTGCAGCATTTTATATACTTTGGCTGAAACTTCATCCTATATAATTTCTTCAAAAGGTCCTGATTAGAATCATCTTTAACAGTCAAAATAGAAATGAGAAGCTGTAAACATGCCCTTATCTACAAATCCGAGAAATGTATTTATTAGGTTTTCTCTTCCAGACATACATTTCCTGTTCCAGATGTCATGGTCCATCTCTAGAGAAAGTTACCTAATAGCTTTTCTTTATATAGTGGGCATTTTTTTAGCAATTGTTAACAATTGCTAATAATTGCTAACTGTTACTGTTGTAGCTCAGTGATAAGCCATTCATCTTACTGATTAAGATCATTTGTCTGACCCTCAGTTATGCCACAGAGCTGGGCACAGAGTGCTGAACTCGTCTCAGATAATGGTGTCCTGGCCAGAAGTGCTTGTTAGCAACTGTAAAATGCTAATATTGTATTTGGCACTTTGATAGTAGAATTATACTAGAAATATTATAGAGACTTCTACTGTTTGATACAACGTAGACATTTATTTTTATACCTTACCTCTGTAGCAGTAATGCTCCCTTTAGGAACAGTGACGTCTCAGTAGGGTTGTGGTTTCCCCTTGATAACCTTGAGCATAAAGTGTGCCATAACAGAGAAATGAGTTTACATATATCTATCAATTGAAGAATGGAGTCATCTACCTTTTCTGGATAGTAATGAAAATATATTTGTCAGAAAGTGAATCTTGTAACGTTTCATGCAAAGTTACAATAGATGAAGTCTTTTTTTCGTTGTTTGATAGCTGAAGCTGAGGTGGAGAAACTTGCAATCAGATGCAGAATGACCACCAGTAAAAATGAATGTGAAATTCATTCAGATAACAAAAGGCAGAAAAATGGGAATATGGAGGCCAAGAATCAGTGGCTTTTACAATACTCCCAAGAAAGAGGTTTTCTCCTAAGAGGCATTATTTCAGTACTCACACATCAGTTACATTTATTTAAAATAAATTCTTTAATTTGTTTCAGTTTTGCAGTTCTTCAAATGCACTAGAATACTTTCAAAACCTGACGTTGAACTTTATGATTGTATTTCTTTACATTATGTTTAGATAGACTTCTTTAAACTCTATCTGCTCTCTGCCGGGAATTTTCTTAGGTTTTCATTCTTTAATGTGTGGGATTACATTTCCTAACATAAGCATAGGAATGAAATCTGCTGTACAAAGGGCCCTATTATTGTTGGGGAAATGCAGTGTTATCTCAGACAAACAGTAGTGCACAGAGAGAGGACTGCTATCGGTTCAGTTAGGCTTGTTTTTTTTTTTTTCTTAGTTTTGCTTTTCTTTCATTTTAAATAATTAGGAGGCATGGCTATAAAATAGTCTCATGTGATTAATACTCTATCAAGGCAAAATCAAGAGATTTTCATATACTTTATTAATAGTCTGTTGGCAAGACAAACCAGCCCACCCAGTACTGCCATTTTATGACAATGCAGAGCACTTTCATTGATGCCTTTGATTAAATTCACTGGCCTGCATAGAGAGGGTCAGCAGGGTCATGGCTAGACTTTATGCTGTCATTACCCACCCATTCTGGCTTAGCTTTCTCTGTAGGAGAGCATGCAAGAGAGCTGAGCCATGGCTCAGCAAGTCTGCTGTAGGTGGTAAATTCTGACAGACTTTTTCCCCAACTTAATTGGAAGTGCCAGGACAGATACTTTAAATCTGCACCCTACTTTTGCAGATATTCTGTACAAGGGGATTTCCCCTAGTTCATACTTGGATTCATCCAATTGAAGAAATGGATGGTGACTGAAGTGGAAAGAATAAGCTTCAGAAGGTGATGCAGTCTGTCAGGTCTCAACTTACAACAGGAGGACTCCCAACCAATTTTTCTAAAATAAAATTCTGCCTGCCAGGAATATTATGTTTTGGCAGTTCTCCCTGAATATCCAGGAAAGATTCCCAGTCTCCCAAGCAAACTGCTTAAGGGGCAAAACTGGGCACACAAATTGATTTTTAAATTTTTTTTTACCATCTTGATTTTTGTGAAGCATTGTGTTTATGCAGTTCATTTAGGTTGGTTGTTTTCCGTTTCCAAAAGAGGAACTGCATCCTGTTTTGTTGCTTTGGAGTTTTTTCTTGGTTTGTTGTTGGTGTTTAAATATCTATGAGGCAGTAGCCAATTTTACTTTCTCTAACACACACAGAATGGTTTAGCAAAATGAAAGGAAAGATTAAATGAACAATTTAGAAAATACTTACTGATGCATCTTTTGAAAATTAATTCTGGTTTGTAAGTTATGTTTAGTTGTTTGAATCTTTTCTACTGTAAAAAGAAATGTGTAAAAAGCTCTAAATATGTAATTATTATAACAATTTAGTCTTAGAATCTCAAAAAGCTTTCCAAGCATTAATTAATGGAAAGAATCAAATCAATGTTGCATTCTTGCTGCAGTGTGATGATTTTTTTCTTTTCAGTGCCTTAACGGATTTTGTGAATTATCTAATTAGACCTGTAATATGCGATTCAAAAACACTTGATTTCCACACAGAAATACAGCTATTATCATAAATAATAATGCATTGTGTCTCTCCAGAGACACAATACTTAACATGCTGTATAAATTCCTACAGTTTAATGTTCTTTTTATTCTTGGAATTGTGTGAATAGTGCAGTGTTGTCTAAATAATTTTTTTTAGAATTATTTTGGTTTACAGAATATGTAGTTTTCATGGTGACAGTATTCCTTAATAGTTCTTTTGATGCTTTGTTTTTCAGGTTGGCTTCATGAGCTAGGAAAACGTATTGAGTCTCCTTACTATGAGAATAATACACTAGGAGGCCCATCAATCAGAAGTGCCTATATAGCTGCACTATATTTCACCCTCAGCAGCCTCACCAGTGTTGGGTTTGGAAATGTTTCAGCCAATACCGATGCTGAAAAGATCTTCTCCATTTGCACAATGCTGATTGGGGGTAGGTACAAATGCTAAGTATCATGTAAAATGTTTTTGGGGGGTAGGGACAAGTAAATAAGAGCTGAAATTTTTTTAAGTTTCTTTAAAAGAAAAAAAAATCAGAAAGTTTAATTTTTAATGGCAAAAGAAGGAAATAATTTTGTTTGTTTTACACTAGACAAACTCTCTTAAGCAGACATATTTCTAACCTTTTGATCATTTATGCTGACAAAAGACAGTCGTCAGCCAGCAAAATGCAAACTCACATTATTGTCAACGTGTGGCCCAGCCATGTGCCAGGCACTTTTCAGGTCAGCCAAGTAACAGGTGCACGTTCAGCTCCAGTTCCATCCCCACAGCATCCCTGCAGATGATGGTAAGGGAAAGTGGGCAGCCCACCCATGTATCTAGCTGTGAACTGGTGTGTATCCACATCTGAAGGACCAGACCAGAAACAAGGCAACGGACACAGGACAGAGCCAGGACTGTTTGGTGAGATGTAGGTGACTCTATCATAAACAAAAAGCAATTTCATTATCACTAAGTAATTTGTACCACATCACTGCTTCAGATTAGAATCAAAATGCAATGTTTTGGTCATTTGGAGGTCTTAGTAGTATTTTTATTTATGTTAATTACCTATTCATACTGTTGGGGAAAACCACCTGCTTACTTATGGTCACCTTCTTTCTGCTGAAGCACCTGGGCACAATCAGTGAGCCCAGGCCGGTTGAGAAAGTACCTGCAAGTCTCTATCTTCATCTTCCTCCCCAAAAATATTATCTGTGCTATTTCATAGTGTGTGCATCATATAACTCAAAGATATCACAGTGGGTGTAAAGAGTAAAAGCAAATCACTGCTAGAGTACTACCCCCCTCATTATTTTTTTTTCTGCTTGTCTAATTGTTCTGGGAATACTAGTGGGTATTTCTCCAGGGCCAGTCAGCAAGGCACTGGATGTCAACTTTGCAGCATAAATTTTCCTGGGCAAAAATAAATTGGCAACTTGACACTTGAAAGCAAGGGAACACAATGAATGACCCACAAACTATATATTTGCAGCATCAAGTGGTATAAAAAGTGTTCAATGAATTATTGTCATTTTTCCCAGTCTTGAAAGTGAGTGGCAGTAATATAATGAATCATCCAAGAATTATACCATTATGATTTTGACAATGTCACAAAAACACAAGCAGCTCATTAATTGCTTTTGCTGGTAGCATAAAATTATAGTTTTAAAATACAACGTGGTCCCTGTGCTTTGGGGTTTTCACTACATAAAACCTATTGGAATGAAGGAAGGAAGTTTTCATTTCTAACAGGAAATCAAGAGATATCCTGTGTAAGGCAATGATGAATAATTAATTCACTTTGATATGGCAGAGCTTTCACAAACTTAATAGAGTAGAATATAAAAGGATCCTATACTTTTATTTAGTCCAGGTATAGCAATTTCTTTTTCATTTCTTATATTATTGAGCGGTGGAATTAATATGCTTCTGCACTGAATAAATTGTGAAGAACTAGTCAACTGAATGTAGTAAAAGGGAACTGAAAACTGAAAGGTAAAGTTTCTCAGAAGCAAGCAGGTAGAAGAATTATTTTACATGTGGGAGGATCCAGTGAAGAAAATATTCCCAGGTAAGAAAGCAGAGCAGGCTGGTTTGCAGATATTTTTTGCGGAATTGTATTTTAGGTGTTATTTGAGAAAATCAGCAGAGCAAGGAAACTTGAAGGAGTTAGCATCACACAGTACAGGCTGGTTAGCACGCCTCAGAAAACAATAGTCTACTAGGAATAAAATACTGGTCTGTATACTTTACATGTTTTCATATATAGTTTTGGCTGATATTTAATTTTAAAATTCCCTAGTGGAAAATGATGTTTTTAGACCCAGACAGACATTAGTTTATCAAATTTTAAGTGTAATGGATATCATGATTTAGTTTAGCCATAGTTAGTCTATGCCTTTTTAATGTGTGTCACTGCACATGGAAAGAAGGGAGTTTATTGCAACCTTAAAGAAAGTTGAAGCAAGAAAAAAAAACCACCAAAAAGCTCAAGTGTTGGTTTAACAGATAAATAACTTAGAATATTCTTGTTTGATTTTTGTCTGCCTCTTTGTATTAATTTTTGGTTTGCATGAATTTGAAATTACTAAGATAAGTAAAATTGTGAAGATAAAAAATCTTATTCTATACCATATTTCTTCTTAAATTTGGAAAGAAAAATTACTTATTAAAATTAAACCAGAATTCCTAGAATAGCCAGCATCTGAAAAAATGAATCAAATCTGTCCTCTTGCAGACCGTACCATGTGTTTTCTTGTATTCTCCATGTTCTTTGAGCAAAGAATGTACACTTTTGTATTTATGAGACTGGAGGCCCATTCTAGTAGCTGCAGTCCTTTCTGGGATCAGAGGTGTTCCTCTGTTTCCTCAGCAACAAAAATATAATTTAGAATATCCGTTGGAATCAAGGCCACTTCTTGAAATATGGTTCCTAGAAGTTTTTGACTTGTCGTGCTTGGTTTTAGAGAATGGATTGATAGATTTCTTACAGAAATTGGAGTGCATCTGTGATTATTTGATCAAGTAATCTAATGCCTATCACAGCCAGAAATAGGTTGTCATCATTAGTGGCAGTTGTTTCCAATGTACATATGCAAAGACAGATTGTCCCATAATAATAAAATTCTTAGTGATATTTGTGCCTATAATAACATCATAGAGATCTCTACACTGTCCAGCTCATAACCTTGGTGCCTGTTGGGAGACCTACAGTAACACCTGTGATTTCTATATATGCATCCATACACCACCTAATCTTTTATCCCCCACCCCCCACTTTAAACTGATTTTCACATGCTTAAAGAGGCTTCACCATCTCTTCAGCCTAGTTAGCTATGTCTGGCTGAATTGTTTCAGCCCTGGCTGCCATATTTCTATTATAATATCCTGTACCTAGCATTACACCAGTCCCCCACATTTTGTTGCCCAAGTTTCTGACACTAGTGACTTAGTCATTCACTGCACTATCAGGAACAATACGTAGTGGATCCACCTGATGCTTCTTAGAAATAAATTTCCAATTATGCTTATTTTTTCTCTAATATTCATACCCAATCCTTTTCTTTCTACCCTGCTTTTCATTTATCCTCTTTTACCAAAGGACTTCTATTGACTTTATCATATCATTGGATCAACTCTACAAGAATGCATACCATATTGTGAAACCACATCACACTACAGCATGCACACTTTCACAATAAAAACATAGGTTCCTATGCTCCTTTCTGTTTTACTCAGCCAATAAAAATTTTCAACACTCCAAAGAATTTTAACCACCGAAATGCATCCTTTTCTCCTACTGTTCCCCCTCATCTCTTCTCACTAACCCTGGACTTCTGTAAATTGCCTTACAAGGTCAACTTCTTGTTTGTCTTGTTTATAAGCCAATTCCTTTGCCACTCTGAGGAGTCTGTCTGCTTTCTTTCAAGCACTAGAAAGATGGAAGTCCCTTAAGAGGAATAATCAAGCTCTTTAATAGTTTTTTCAATAATCAGTTTGTAAATTTGTATATTATATACCTTGGATCAATACCACAAGACAGATAATCTAGCAGTGATTTTTCCCACTGATAATCAGCACACACATTTCTGCACAGGCAAACCCAGACAACCTCTATCTGTAAGCATTTCTTCAATTTTGCTTCTGGTCTTTTTATTCCCAAGCCAGTCTCTAATTGCAGACAAACTCCAGGATGTCAGAACTTTCTGATAAGCAATTTCACACCGTATTTGACCTTCTCAAGCAACATAAGAAATCAGATTGTCAGTTTGAATGTATCTTTTTTTTTTTAACCTGAAGTTCTGCTTTACAATGGGGTTTTTTCTGTCCTTTTTTTTTTTTAACATCTTATTCCCTAGAATATGATACATTTCTAAATGTTGTTTGCACTACACATGGTTCCCATTAGTAATTGGTTTTCTTTATATGAGTTCTCTGAAATCTATTACCTTCTATGTAGTTGCTACCTGACCTTTTGAGTCTAGTTTTCATACTGATTAATAGTTTCTCATTATTTCCTGAGCATGCCTGCCTACATGTGTCCATATGTTTTCCTTTTTTAGACTATAAATTAATTAGGCTTGGGCATTCTTTTGCTTGGTACCCTGACCAGATAGTATCAGATGTGGTTCTACCCTGTCACATGACTGTGACTGCTAGTGACACAATAAATGGAAAAGAAGAATCATATGAATACTACTGTATATTACTGATGGAGTCTTATATTCACAATCTTTACTATACCTATCAAGCAGGAAACTGGTTTGCTGTGAAGATCCTATTTATTTTCTGTGTTATACTTTAATGATCAAGTCACTCCACATAAGACATAATTTCTGTCCTCTCCAGCTCTGATGCATGCCTTGGTGTTCGGCAATGTGACTGCCATAATTCAAAGGATGTACTCCAGATGGTCCCTGTATCACACAAGAACCAAGGATCTGAAGGACTTCATACGGGTCCATCACCTGCCACAGCAGCTAAAGCAAAGGATGCTTGAATATTTCCAAACCACGTGGTCTGTCAATAACGGGATTGATTCCAATGAGGTAACCAAACGAGGGAGGTTGTGTGGTTGGCAGTTTTGACTATACAAGTTTGAGTCAGAGAAGGGCAGGGGGGCACTTCCTTCTGTGATGCTGTGTTTTGTGTTAAGTTACACATAAAAAAGAACATGCCTACAAATAAAGCCAGGTTACCCCAGGAAGAGGGTATGCTATTGAAAGATCTGGTTTCGAACACCATATTGTATATTTAAAATTCAAAGTCCTCCATAATGCTGAAATGCTGAAGAGGCATTAATCAGAAACCTTTTGGATGATATCAGCAGAAACATCCCAGTGAGAGATTTGCCTTTCATCAAATAAAATATTTACTGAGTTTTTGAGGTGTTTTTTTAAAGGAGGGACTTCTTTACTGCCCTTTCCTCCCTCCTTCATTTTCTTTTATTCTTTGCAATCCTGTAAACAAGTGGTTTGGCCTGAATTTTTATGTTATTCATTTCCCTGTATCTTTAAATATTGCAGAATGTACCACAAGAGTTAACTCAAAGGAAGGATTTCTGGTCGTGTCTTTGCTTGCTTGTTTTAAATGACTTACCCAGGTTATGTATTACTATACTTCAGGAGAAATAATGACTTCTCTCTGCTGGGTGTTATTTGAATGAACCATTCCCTTCAGAGTTTTTGTTGGTTTTTTTTTTTTGTTTGGTTTTGTTATATATGTCATTATAAAACTCAGTGGCCTCTAAAGATAATGTGGAAATAAGCAGAAAGATTTGAGTTTGAGAATATTCTTCTCCTGATAAATTCTTTTGGGGCGTGGACAGCACAAATAATGATACTTTCAACAGCACCCTAGCAACAGAAGGAGCCTAGTAAGATTTGCAAAGGTACAAAAACCACTTAGATGTCAGAGCTTTCCTAGATTTCATTAAGGATCACCTTCAGCTTCTGTATTTTTCTGTACTTTTAGTGGCATTGAAAGTGAGTGACTGCTGTACTACAACAGCAGCCTTGGAGAGACCACCAATATTTCATGATTTGCCTCCCATCCACAAACTGCTCTGTCTAAGCCCATTCAGTCAAGTTTTGGCTGTTTGCAGTGCTCAGATGCCAGATCACCTCAAACTACAGAGAAAACCACATCTGTGGGCTTGCAGATTGCACGGTCCAGGGCTCTGCCACTTTGCACCAATGGGGCGGACACATGAAACCACTTAAACATTTTTTTAAAAGCTCCACCTGAAATTTTTGATGATTTGAGCAGATGATTATGATGATTTTGATGATTATATGTCATTCTCAGAAGACTCTCTCTGAGCAGAAAGCTGTTTCTCTCAATTTTGCCATCCTGCAGCAGATCTTCTGTAAAACATATGTAGATATCATTAAGTGTTGCCCAGGCTATAATGGGAATTTGCTTAAAAATAAAGCCGAGGAAAAATAGGAAGACCTTATTGTCTTTTAGTTTCCATAGGTTCTTCCACTGAACATGCACCTTGTCTCCATTCCTTTCCCAACTCTCTTTCAGTGTCCAATTGCATCATTTAAAAGCAAAGAAGGGGAGAGGAACCCACCACACACACAAAAAAAAAAAAAAAAAAAAAAAAAAACACCACAACGTAAAAGGTTGTCACATAGAGGTTTTTTGAGTTATTACTTTTCTAGAGGTTTTACCATAGAAGAAGCAATCTAGCCTATTGATGAATTTTATACATGCATTTTAAAGAAAATCTTAACTAAGTTCATTTTTACTCTGTTTACGCCACTGTATAGAGTGGTATGTACCTGAACAGCCTGCTGTGTTCTAACAGCTGAGACGAACTTGAACAAGGTTAAATTGTGCATTAGGGGGAATTCCTACACAGTGTTGTTGACTTTTTTTGCATTCATTTTTGTATAAAGGCAGATTTTTATTCAAGTTTTTTCCTGGAATTTATCAGTGTAAAAATCTATTAAGACATATTTTATGGCTTAATGTCACAATAACAATGTCCTATTAAGACATGTCTTATCAAGGGGATAGAAAAAAAATCAAATGGAAATCCTTCCATTGGTGCAGCATGTGCGGCACTACTAAATCAGATCACTTTTGCAAAACAGGTAACAAATTATTTTACACTTTTTCTTTTCTCACCCCTTTTTCTCTTTTTTGAACAGCTTTTAAAAGACTTCCCAGACGAGCTGCGTTCAGACATCACCATGCACTTGAACAAGGAGATTTTACAGCTCTCCCTTTTTGAGTGTGCCAGCCGCGGTTGCCTCAGGTCTCTGTCTCTGCATATAAAAACCTCCTTCTGTGCTCCTGGGGAATACCTCCTCCGGCAGGGAGATGCCCTGCAAGCGATCTACTTTGTGTGCTCAGGTTCCATGGAAGTCCTGAAGGACAGCACGGTGCTGGCGATTCTCGGTATGCTCATAATCATAACTTCAAAGAGAAAGAATGGTCCTCCAGTGTAGGAGGACCTTCACTATTAACTGATGGCTTAGCATGTTCCAGTAGTCTGACGAGAAAGAATTCATTCAATTCTAATCTTCATACTCTACGAACAGCCCTAATTTTGTTTAGCTTAAACTTCCTCATTTTTCACCCTAAGAGCATTCAGTTGCTACAGAACTAGCTATGCAATATTTCACTTGCATCCTGATTTTTTTATACTTATTCTCTCTCCTTTGCATGTAAGGAGGTACTTGCTAGCTTTTGATACAAATTGCTGCTTTCAACTAAATTTGATGACTATATTGACACCTCAGAGCACATTGGATATTAGTTCCTAAATCTTTCTGAAAATTAGTGGCCAGGCGGTGCTCCTACCAATGCTCTCAAATGAAAGAAAGCAATGTGAGCTTACGCTCATTGTTTGATGCGTGCACACGAACACCCCTTGCAGGACAGCCATGTGGTGAAAAACAAGCATTGTTGGCTCTGCTCCCCAAAGAGTTACTTCTTCAAGCTAATTAATGCTGCCAGCAGTCATCTCAGTATATTAGAACAGAGGAAGGCCAGAAGTTCTGTTCTAATAAATTTTGTTTAATTGTTGTTTGCTAGATGACTGCTTTGACTTATCTAGGGTTAAGCAACTCTACTGTAAATTTCAGTAATTGACCTCAATCTAATGCCTACTAAAGAGATTCCCTTTATCTTCAGCTAAAGGATGATTAGACTTGTCTGAGTTAACGTTTATAAAGTATTTTAACGTTTATAAAGTATTGTGATGAAGTAAAATATATAATTTTACTCTAAATGTAACGAATTCTTTTATTGTGATGTTAATACCTCTTTAGATTTAAATGGACTTTTCTTTCTAATAACTTTTAATATTCTTATAAAGCAGAGTTAAAAAGTACATTTCCTTTTTTGCTTTCCTTCCTGTTTTGTGGGATTGCACTAGACTGTTGATAATGCAAGCTTCTGGTCTTCTGTAATTGAATTTCCTTTATTTTACTAGCATGCATTTTATTGGTCTTTTTTTAGAATATAAATGTGATACACGTCCTATTTTTTTCATAACTCTTTAATTCCATTAGACTGACAGTCCACACCACTCTGTCACACATTTGTAATTAGGAAGTTTTCGAATGGCTCTATTGGATCACATAGATCACAGCTATAAAATATGGCTTTGAAAAAACATAAGTTTAAATATAGCAAAATGTCAAGAGCTGCCCCCATTGGAACTATGATTTCATTAATGATTCCATTTTCAGGCACTTCTAAAAATGTTAATGAAAGCATCATTGTGTAATGGTGACAATGAAAACAATAAGAAAGAGATTAGTCGATTTCTGAGAGAAGTTAATGAAATCATACTGTAAAAATATAAACATAATACAATGGAATAATGTTTTGTTACAGTGAATGGGAGCTTCATGATTTAAAGCCTAATTAACACCAGCAGAAGGTGAATGCATCAAACCTGTAGGTCTCCTATGAGAAACTGTGTTACTGACGTGATGTAAATCCAAGAGAGCGTTTTTTTCTCTGACAATGCTGGGTTGCTTACAGTTCCCAGATCACTGTTTTATAATTCTGTCATGATTCTAATTCTAGTGGATTCTTTTTTGTTTACTGAACTATTCCCACTAACAAGCAATACAGCAACAATGCAATGAAATGCTCTGATTAAATACAGCTGTTTGGTTCCACTTGAGACTATTACTTGATATCTAATAATGATGGTCAGGATATCTTTTATAGGAAAATATTTTTTAATATAAAAGTTATGTACTGTTTGGGTACACATCTTGTTAAAAAAATATTAGCAATAAGTGATTTAAAAGACATCCATAAAGAGAAGAAATTTATAACTTTGTATGTCCCAGATATATTATTAAGCAGTTGTGTCTGCACAAACATTTAGAAATGTTTGTTCTCCGATAAAAAAGAAAGAAAGAGCTAGTAAGAATAACTTATATGATTCTGTTTATGTAACAAATGTTGATATTCAAGGTACAATCATTTCACTGCTGCAATAATTCTACTTGAAACTTCAGCTTACTACCTACAGCCTTTGCTACATAATTTTCATTTTAAAAGAAACATACATTAGCAATACGGGATCAATTGTAGTGTCTTTCAGGCTGACATTATTTTGTCAAACACTGTAATTACAATCAAATACAACATTAACAATTTTTCTGAATTATTTATGCATTATTGATACTAATAACAGTGTGTATGCGTAAAAAGTTTCTAATTAAGATGTTTAAAGATCAGTCTTAGTATATTTGAAATATTTTTTTCCTTGTCCATATTCACACTTCCAGAAATAGATTAACATTGCCAGCCCTCTGCTTAACATAATGAAATAAATCTAAATTGTTGGTATTTACAGTAAAAAGTGAATTATTGTTTAGATTTACACTATTTCATTTATGTAAGCATTGCATAATGTGATGAGCAATGACAAATTTTATTGTCTATCAGATTTACCTTTCCCAGACTGACCTAAGCTAGTACTAGTTCTCATTTAAGCTAATTGCAATTTTTAAGAGCCCCCTGAGTAGCATTAATGTATGTATATTCCTAGCACAAAAGAAAAACTCTCACTATGCTGGGTTTATGACAAGCACTTTTGAGAAAGTTGTACAAGCTCCATGTCAAGAGAAAATATTACCAGTAGTATATTAATGTATACAATTATCTTATTTAAGCAGCTTCAGGGATGGTTGACTGCTTAGTTTAACTTACTCTTCAACTACACCATTTCCTGTGTAATATCCAGTTGGAATCACACGCTGGGTGGATTTTTAGAATTTACAGTCTTTATTAATCACAGAATAATGCAAGTTTGGAAGAGACCTCTGGAAGCCACCCAACCTAAACCTACTTAAAGAAAGGCCAAATTAGCTCAGCTTGCTCAGGGCCATGTCCGGGCAAGGTTTGAACATCTCCAAGGACAGCAATTCCACAGCCTCTCTGGGCAGCTTGTCCCACTGTTTGACCAGCCTGATGGTGACTTCCATTTCCTGATTTCTAATCACAATTTCTTTTATTAAAACTTGTGTCCAGTACATTTTGTTGCACTTGCATCCTGAAAGAGGAATTTAGCTCTGTCTTCTCTACGCTTTTCCATTAGGCTGTTGAAGACAGCCATAATGCCTTTTCTTTTTAAAGCAGTACAACACAAAGTTTTTTCAGCCTCTCCTTGTACATTATGTTCTCCAGTCCCTAATCATCTTGGTGGCCTCTTCTGGACTCACTCTAGTATGTCAATATTCAGTCTTGTACTGGGAAGCCCAAAATTGGACATTGTACTCCAGATATGGTCTTACAAGGGATATACAGAGGGGAAGAGTCACTTCCTGGGACTTGTTGGCTGCACTCTTCCTAATGCTGCCCAGGATATTCTTGGCCTTCTTTGCTGCAAGGGCACATTGTTGGCTCATGGTCAACTTGTTGTCCATAAGGATTCCCAGGTCCTTTCTTGGAGAGCTGCTTTCCAGCTGGTTAGTCCCCAGCCCATGTTGCTGCAGGGACATTTTCTTGCTTGCAGGGGCAGGACTTGGTGTTTGTTTCTGTGGAACTTCATGAGGGTCCTGTTAGCCCTTTTCTCATTCACTGAGGTTCCCCTGAATAGCAGCTTTGCCCTTTAGCGTATCAACTGCTTTCCCCAATTTGGTATTGCCTATAAACTTGCCAAGAATGTTCTCCATCACAAGTCTTTAACAAAGACAATCTGCATTAACATTTGAGGAAGACCTCTTGTTCGGTGATTGCTCTTTTGACTTTATATAATTTTATATAATACAAAATCGCACCTGCCATTAATTACCAGTATAAGTCCTAACTTTATGCATATTTAGTTGATGGCTCCCTTAAATCAGGTAGTTAACATGTCTGGAAATTAGTCTTTGTACCTCCAATTAATTGCATATGTTTGCACCTGCAAAAAAAAAAAAAGACAGGTTTTAGACAAAGATCATTTAGAATGTTATTAATTAAACAACTTGTTAGTAACAATGGGATTTAAGATTTAGCAATTATGTTAAGCAGACTTATGACTCAAAAAATAAGTAAAGAATTCATGCTTTTTAATTTTGTATTTTCTTTTAGGTAAAGGAGATTTAATTGGAGCAAACCTATCCATTAGGGATCAAGTTATTAAAACAAATGCAGATGTTAAAGCTCTAACGTACTGTGACCTCCAATGCATTATCCTCAAAGGTCTCTTTGAAGTGCTTGACCTTTACCCAGAGTATGCTCACAAGTTTGTTGAAGACATACAGCATGATCTCACGTACAATCTAAGAGAAGGCCATGAAAGTGATGTAAGTATCTTTAAAGTTTCCTGCAGCTATTATTACCTTTAAGATGTTTATTATACTTTAGCCAGTTCTCATATTTTTTTCACCGTAAAGAAATAATACACAGATTACATTAAAAGGACCACTCCCTCCATTTGTTTGATAATTCAGTCATTACCTACATGAATCATTTATCAGTTGATCAGATCATAAACAGCCAACATGTTCTATGCTCTTAATTCTTCCATAGAAAACATCATCTATGAGAAAACATTCTTCTTTAATATTTTGTCATTTTTTTACTTCTGTTTAAAAAGAATTCATATTTATGTAAAGCATGTGTCCAAATAAAGGTATTTAACTATACCTTTTCTGGAAGCTCACGTGCCAGCCTAGTGAACATTCATTTCATAGATCACTGATTATCACTTCTTAGTTAAGCATGTTGTCGCATACATTCAAAATGAGAAACAGTTGTTTCTCATCACACTGCAACTAAAATGTGGTTTTTTTCATTTAAATGATCAATTTTATGTGAAATAACAAGAAATTCCAGATAACGCACTGCTGAAAGACTTCAGCACAGACTTTCCAAAGTATTTTCACTGATATTATGTAGCAAATATTTATATTCAGATTTTAATACTGAAAAAATTTTATGACAGCTCTCCTTTTCTGACCTAACCATGTGAGCATACGAACATAGTGACAGCCAAACTTTCAGTTTGCTATTTAACAGTTGAGGTATTTGTCTTTGTATTGCGCTTCTCGTTATACACAGAGAGAAGTAACATTGAAAGCACATGACTGAGGACAAGGATACTATCAAGACAGGGGACAAATGTAATGCCAAGGAAGCTTAAAGTGTAAAAGAGGTTATTTGTTTGGGCAGACACCACAAAGAGCTGCAGAGCTTTAAAACTCCACACCCTGTGTGGCTGTTATCCCCATGTAGCATAGGCATTTGCTGTTATGAAGAGTGGCCTGTTGCTTGGCTGGTATGTGAAGAAAAGTGTCAATGGATGCCCTGCACGCATGCCACTCCAGCACGGTCTTCCCTGCTCATGCCTACTCACACGTGTTTCTGTGCAGAAGGTTACTGGCCTGGGGAACCTCTAGACTGACAGAACTGCTCTAATGCATGCAAGAACAGTGGTCCACAGTCCTTTTTCAGCTCAGACACTCAATGAATGCGATATATAGGTTGATTTTTCTATGTAAGCTTCTTACAAGGTGTACTTTGGCAATACTTACTCCACAGCAATGCTCTTTAAACAATTGCAGTAGAAAGGTGTAAACATATAAATGCAAACTTGTAGAGAGGAAAATAATCAGGGCATCTCATTTGTTTGTCTCTTGAAATGTCCCCAAACTTCCTGCTGCTGACGACAGCAGCTGAGAGAGTACACATCTGTTCTGAGAGCCTGAAGATTGGTTTGTATAACCAACACATTTTCCTTGGGGAGGAATGCTTACTCTGAAAAGGAGAACAACTCCATGTAAAGATAGGGTTTGAAGCTGATTGCATTCTCATCTCCGGTTTTGTCATGGACCTTGATGAGCCCCCACAATGTATTGCTTCATGTTTTTTTGTATGCTGACAAATCTGGGGACCACTATACCAGCTGCATACACATCCAGCTTTTACAAAGACAGTTCCTCCCAACTGGAGGGAGTGGTGGGTGATGTACAGACTCTCTCCTGAGAGCAAGCCTACGCCAGTCTCGAAGGTGAATGCATAGACAGGAAAAGAACCTCCTCACACTCGCTGTGGAAGATAGGATTTACAGGAGTGCAGGACATATCAAAGGATGTTTTCTACTTAAAAAAGAAAAATATTTGCTAAGTCTATAAATATGCACTGTATTTTCATGGTATAATCTGTTACCTTAAAGGGAAAAAAAAAAAACCAAACAAAACGATCCTGACACTGAGTAGTATCCAGTGCCACAGGCAAATATAGAAAACCCAAGACGACCTATCATAGTGTCACTTTCTACTACATCCCCGCGTTAACTACGCCCTCCACTAGTATTTCTCTTGCAGCAGAGCTAACCTCGCTCGTGTGCATCTCATTTCTGATCCAACCATTTTACTTACCAATAATGATAACGGGCAGAAATAAGTTGGCCAAAAGTTGTACCACCACAGAAAGAAGGCTCACCAAATGAGGAAAGGTACCTGTGGCAGTAACAACTCATTCTGGTCAACATTTGCTTGCTCTGTTTCACCTAGAAAATACCAGGTCTTCATCAATAGAATTTGCACACAGAAATAATCTGAGAGTTCTCTGATGGTTTACTCTCAAAAAAATAGTAAGAAGGTGGTCTTTGGAAGCACAGTTTTTGGGTATGAATATATGACCTTTTTTTTTTTTTTTTTAAACATAGCATTATTTCTTGGGAATGGTGCTGTGGGAGAATTTGGCTCCAGGATCAGGAAACTTCCAGTCCTTTTTGGTCCACTTACTTTTCATTCAATTTAAATCTCATATTCAAAGTTGGATACCAAGCACTTGCTTATGTAACTACCTTACTCACCCAGAAACCTCTAGGAAAACTTTACTAATTTCTTTTCTTGGTTCGCTTGCAGGTCTAAGAGTACATGTATATAATGATATGCTCCACCTGCAGTAAATTCCAAGTAAGGTGGAGTGGTGGAAAAGTCTCCAGGGCTGCCATAACCATGTTGCTGTCCAGTAAAACAAAGAGGAGCTGTAACCAGATTTCTCAGTAACAAGTGGAAACCGTAGCTGTCTGATTATAGAAAGATTTAAAGTGTTGTTTAAGCAATCTTGGAAGAAAAGCTCAGGAGATTTTAACTATAGAAGCTGACAGTCGTGTAACTATTTCAGCTTCTAATGAGTAATAGATAGAGAAACAGACACAAAAACAGGGAGATAAAGTTTCAGTGGTTCCTCATGATAGCTCTAAACCCAGCAATCATTAAGTGATTTATGATTATAACCATTAATGTGTGTGCAATCACACTGGCAGTGCTATTATGCCATCTTTTCATATATTCCCATCACAGCAAGATGCAAATTAGAAAGAAGTCTTTATGTTGATTATATATATTCCGTCCTTTGCTTTCTTTGCTGAATTTTGCTCAAGAAACTTGTAACTGTTTTTGTAAATGTACTAAATGATTTCAGGACCATTAGGAAAGCTAATCTGTTTGATAGCTGGAGTTGTAACATTAAAACAATTCAGCTGTTCAGGTGTTTCAACTAATTTTTCTAGGTCTGTGACTATGATGTTATAGTCATGAAATTAGTTTGCTAAGTGACACAGATATTGACACCCCCCCTCCCCACACCCATACATTTTGCATGATACATTCCAGATTGCATATATAGCAGGCAGTGAGAGAGTCAGATATCTGGATAAAGACTCCTAAGAAGGTTCTTGCAACATATAATACAATTATATGAAAGAACCTGGAAATGATTTTGCTATCCACCAGCCCTGGAAAACATGTGCTATTTTATACATTTAGAGAGCAGTAGCAGATGTTCATAACTCTGAATAATCCTGTGAGAAACTCAGAATAGTTAAATATTTGCACAATATGTTTGTGGGCTTGGTAATAGTTTATTGTTTCTGATCATTTTGTGTGTCTATGCAGAAGTGTCTACAGTGTAGACATCATTATTCATCAAAAAAACCCAAAGGCTGGTTACAGCCAGACTGATACAAAGAACAAGAGGCCTCCTTGACACCTATGGCATCCCTCAAGCTGTAATGAAGTCCCAAAGGAAGATAAAACTCACGCGGGCACAATCTTTGACTCACTAGAACACTATCAATACGTGTCATTTTCAAAAAGAATAGATGATATTCCTGAAGATTCAAAAATCTGTCTTTGTGGACAGGCCTCATAATTAATAAGAATCTACTTCTCCTTTTGTAGCCTTAAAAGTAATGACCTGCCTTTTACAAGAGCTTCCCTTCCCCCTCCCCCCAAAGGAGGAGAAGCTCCTCTCTTTAAAATGAAAATAGTCTCTGAAGCAGGGGGAAGGACTGCTTTCTTCAGCACATCTGCCATGTAAATGAAATATAATGACAAAAATTGCACGAAAAAGTGGTAGATTCTTCTTCCAGCTGAGAACGTTGAGTCTTACTGCAGCTTAGCCAGGCTACTTGATAATAAAATAAATAGACAAATAAATTTTGAAAGGCAATCAAGAAGCAATAAAAACATTGAATTTTTTTTTTCCCCTAGAAAGGCATTGTCTGACCAAACAGGGCCTAATTCTTGTCCTTTGGAGAGGCTGGTGTTTAGAATTTATTAAATTTTAATGATTGAGTTGTGGGGGTTTTTTAATATAATAAAGCTCAGGTTGCTATTAGCAATACCAAACAAATTACAAGGGATGCTCCTCATTTTCTACTGGGAAAACTGACAATTGGCCAAACCAATTGTTCTTAAACGTGAAAACAGCTCTGAGCTCTGCAGCATACAACTGAGGGCACAGACTGGGAAAAAAAAAGTCTACAAATTCTAATCTAAAATATGCCGAGTTTTCTGATTCATTCCAGCTAAGCATTAAACAGGTATTTTAAGAGCATATATGTAAGTCCACCTTATTTCTTTTTAATTGGTTTATTTCTATCTTTCTTTGTGCCAACTGGTAGTATTGCTCCAGAAGGCAGAAAATGGATAGCAAAAAATATTATGAATGGAAGCACAAAATTCAGCTGAAAGTCTACTTAGCCACTGTCTGTTTTTCAGCTAGTAGATTACATTTTTGACATATATTCATACTTGTATATTTAGTCACGCTTTTTCTAGGTATTTTAATACAGCACTGTTGAATTTGAATGCTGCTTTCCAATATAGTAATAACTCAGAAGGGATTCTATTTGTTACATATTTGATTATCTATTATGAATCAGCAATGGAAACAGCATGACATTTCTGGTTTTTTTAATGTGGCTATTGTCTGCACAATAAACAGTATCTCGCTTTAAAGAAACAAATCAAAGTTATCCTAGTAGCAATTCTATTGATATTAAGGAAAAAATATACATTTTTTTTTGGACAGAGTTGCTTTTAATTTTGGCAAGTGCTGTAAGGTAAGAAAGCCTGATAGAAACTTCAGTCACATAATTACTTATTGATGTGTTTAACTTTCAGAGCCAAAAAAAAAATCCTATTTCACGGGTATTACCTATGTGTTCATAATAAAACCTATGCATTGAAAAAAATCAATTTCTAAACCAACTCTTACTACACTGCTAAACTTAGTCATAATTCCTCCACCCCATTCTAGATCATAGCTCATCCTGCACACCGCAGGACAATCACAAGTTGCAAAACATTTTGATAATAAATATTTTTCATAAGAGATTTCCCAAATAATCCCAACCACCTTTTAAATAGAGAAGAGTGTTCTGCCACATTACCCAGCAACTGTGTAGAAAGAAGTGGCTTAGCTGAGAAAACTTTAAAAGCCCTACTTGGTCATTTAGAGTGGGGTTGGATAACTTTGAGTAAAATTTGGCATTTTTAAACAAACTTACATGCAGTTAAGCACCCACCTTTGTCAATAGCTTGTCTGGCAGAAGACTGTATACTGTTACTGCAGGTGTAACTCACTGGTGTTTATTGTCTGTGGCACAGTAGGTATAAATTCTGCAAAACAAGAGACCAGTCAATGGCAATTTTTGTGTTTCCATAAAAGCATTATTACAACAGGAGTAACAGAGAAGTGAATAAATCACCTAAAGCAACAGAAGTCTAATGCTTTATCTGCATGATTATTCTGAAACAAACAAAAAAAACCCCCAAACTTAGATTCCTGTTTATTATTTTTCTCTTTAGCTCATGTGTGCTTGCCAGGCACACAGAACAAATTCCCGTTGTTCTATTAGAGATCCTAACTGACTGATGGCTGCGCATCCACTGCTTTCTGCCTGTCAGCCACCATACCTCCATTTCTCCTTTATATCTCTTTTGATATGAGATGGAGTCTGCAAACTTCTCATCTTCTCAGCAATTATAGTACAGGAGTGAAGGTGATCCTCATACTATCAAAAACTAAAATAATTTAAAAACTGGGAACATATAATTCACGTTGCGACATGACTCCTGATGTGTTCACTACAGTAAGTTTCTTACCTGCCTTTCTGCATGGAGTACTCTGCAGTCAGTGCTGCTGTGAAATATTGCTCAGTGCTCTTTCACGTCTTACAAGCTGCTCAGATTTTTCGTTCATGCTTCTGGGACCACCTGGATTTTTTTTTTCCTTCTTCCCTCTCTCTCCCCTCTCCATCTTCCCAAAATAAATTGTCCTATTGCTGAACAAGGCAGCAGTCATAAAGCTTCCCTTACACAGCTAAACTTCTGTATTTCTATGAACAAGTAAAAGGATTGTGCAGCTATAGAAGGGCATAAACATTGACAAGAAAACAGAGCAGTTCCTTCACCTGTTTTACACTTCCTTTCTAATTTTAAATGAATGAGAAGCAGTTTTGGAATGAGGTTTGTCATCTAGCTCTCGGCAAGATGTTTCACAGGTCTCCTACCTGTATTCATGACACTAAGCCTGTTTTGATGGTTCTTTGGCTATTTAAGGTGGATACTAGATTCAGACAATTGATTCTGCTGCAATACCCTCCTCCCTGTGCAGTGTTACAGTCAGTCCTTCCTCCACTCCCTCAACTTGGCAATTACCTGCTTCACTCAGCGTGGGAGCAGGGCTGACCTGGAGCTATAGCGTCAGCCAGGTTTCACTCCTTTTTGTTGTCTGCAACTCATAAAGCTTGTTAACTTGCAATCATTGGTAAGTATGATGTGTGGTCCCTCTGAGCCATCAGTTCACCCTGTACCCCCTCAAGATAATCATCTCGCTATCATGTTTCTAATATATCCTTCAATATGGTACACCACTGAGAAATAATGCAATAAGGAAACATGCAATACAAAAAGGACAGACTGGTATGCCTTTTCTCTTGCAGTCTCGGTGGCCTTTTCATTTTCTTTCCTAGTATCTTTACCCGAAGATTTTTATTTTTTTTTTTTATGGTATGCTCCTGTGTCATTTCTGTAGCCTTCAATCATTCTAATATTTTTGAAAATAACAACACACAGCCACCTATGCTGTCTATTTTTGTCTAACAGTTTTTCTTCTGACCTGTGGCCATTTGCCAGTTAGAAGATCCATCTCACCACAACTTATTGATGCAATTATGTCATCTTTTCCATTAATAATCTTTTTTCTTTAATTCTTGTGTTTTTACAAGTCTTTTCCATTTTACAACTAAAACAAATAGATAATTTGCTTTAAGGATAAATCCTACAATATGTGGAATAGGCCAAAAGGGAAGAGAGGAAGATAATCCACTTAGTTTTGTCTGGGAATATATTATGTATATATGTCACCCATCTCAAAATTCCTAACCCTGTGGTCACTCTTACTTTTGGGAATGGGTTAAGAGATAGGAATTATGATGATTAGTTATATGTTATTTATAACAAGACTATTCAATGCATATATTAAATTAGGATTTTCACAATTGGACCTTAGCACTTTCTTGACCAATACAAGAATGTATATTTTACTGTAACTGGAATTAAATGGTTAAATAAGCGCCAAAATTTTACTACTTCTAATTTTAGCTTTTGAGTAATTTTGAATGCTCTCCATTCTCATTCATTTCACTTCCTGGGATTATTGCATTCTGCATCAGATTATAAAATTTAACCAGAGGGTTACATGTTGAAAAAAAAATACAGGCTAGCAAAGCAGCTTATGGATGTTTTAGATGAGGAGGGTATAAAACACTGTGTCAAACAAAATTCTAGTCAGGAAAAGCTCCTGGCTTTCAGAGTATTGCCTTGGAATCTAACCATATTTCGAGTTTAATTACACAGCGCTGACAGGTGATAACTTTTTCCAGTATGCTCCACTGTGCTTTAGAAAACCTGGTAATGTGACTTTTACAATATTAATATTATATCTTTGTCTCTACATTGGAAAAATTGGAAAATAAAATTAATCTTAATATGTCTTAACCCTAAAATGATATGAATTCAGAGGGTGGATTTTTTTTGTCCATAAATACTTTTATTTCACATTGATATAGCAACGACCCGATAGGGGCCTTAAATTTAGAAGCATTCTTACAGTAACCTATCCTCTTATTATTCTGTGTAAAGTAAGGGCAATGTATGAAGGAAATGACAACACTTACCACAATTTCTTCTATAAGAACATTGGTTCTGAAGGCACAGGCTACCTTGAGATGTAATGAACATGTCAGAGTGGCTTATATGGTGAAGTTTCTATATCACTTGTAGAGTCATTATAACCTCAGGATTCATGCTGAAATGTATGAAATTGAATATGATTTAGTCTTTGAGAAAACTCTATAATCAGTGCAACTTGAGTATCAAGTAGGCGCTCTACATGGATACAAGCATGCATTCTCAATTTTATTGAGCTGGTAGCATTTTTAGTGCAATTTTTTAAAACACCATAGAATAGTAGAATAGCTGAGGTTGGAAGGGAGTTCTGAAGATCATCTAGACCCACCCCTCTGTTCAAAGACATGAAAGCATATAAAAACGAAAACCAAAATCATTGATGTACAAATACAGTCTAAGATTTTAGTGATATAAAAATAAATTTATCAGCATATTTTTCTTTTTAATCATCTATAACTTCACTCAACAAAACCAGAGCCATAGAAGCTACCTATGTAACTAGATTTCTGCTGAAAATTCAGTTCCTACCTAAGATCATTTTTTCAATGCTGTGATAAATAATAACGATTGCTCTAACAAATATTAACATATAGAGTATACATATATAGTGTATATACAGTACAGTACTGCATATACAGTAAGCATTCAGCATTCAGGGACAGGCTACATTGATAATCACACCGTGTTCATTCCTTTCTCTGACACTAAGTTTGGTTTTATTCCACATTACTTTGAAAACTGAGACAAGTTTACTCACTTATTGAGTGTTCATGTTGTCTTCATTTCTAACCTGTGCAGAACTTCTTGAGTAACAAAACTGCCAAGAGCTCCCAAAAGCCATGTGCTCAGCTTTGCTGTATTATGCATACATAGAAAGCACAAATTGCATCTCAGGGGAAGGAAATTATGATGGCTCTCTTACTTAACAAGGTTATATACTTACTTAGACTTCTGCTGATATCTTCAGATGCCAAGACATGACTCTGCCCTGAGGAGAAATCATGCAAATCACTTTCACAGATATGTATTTCTTCCCCAAAGTTTTAACTCTGAATATGTCTAGGGGACAGATGTATGTGTGCTCAATTTGCACTTTTTTTTCTTCTGGGAGAACTGACTAGAAGTTAATCTACTGATCAAGTTGCCACCCGAAAAGAAAATATTAATTATTTAGAAGGAATGTTTCTGAGGGGAAAAAAAACAAACCACCAACCACAGAGATTTTAAAATAAGGAAACAGATTATGCCCGTCCCTGCCTTCCTCTTTGTAAGGTTTACCCTGAAAGCCAGAGAAAGCTAGACTTTCTTAAAAATTCTCCACAGATATGTTGCTGTCCTCAGTGAATCACTTCTTATTAACATATGTCCCACTGATTTGGCCTCTGAGTGCTAGCAAAACATCTGGGCAACATTGGGGATGCTTAGAAAAAGGCAATTTGCAGGTAACAAAATTAGTTGGGAGAATATTTTTCAAGATACGCTTCATTGTCTTCCTCTTTTCTTTTCAAGAGCTGCTTTCAAGTTAGAGACACATAATCACATAAAAAGTAGTATGAAGTTTCATTTAAAGATAAAGCTAACAATACAAACTTAAAAGCCAGTCTTTCACAGCATATACAGCCTCAAGTTGAGGAATTGGAAATCAAACTACAGGGCCAGTCCTCCAAATATTTACAAGCCTGCATTAAATCTCAGAGTTGCATGAAGTTAAGCATATACCTGAATATTTTCAGGAAGGGGAAGAATTTTGAGTTTTATGGCTTTGAAAGCTGTTAGCATTCATTCCTATTATGTAAATTTCTATTATGTAAATTTCTATTTCTATTATGTAAATTACCTGACTGTAATCAAATTGTAGTAATATTAAAAAGTATATCTTTTGTCTGTAGTAATCTGCAAGCTTTTCCAAAAATGCAACCTGCCAGAGCCATGTACAGTTAGTGCCAGGTCTATTGTCAATTTTAACAATTCCTCCTTTTGTCTTCTTTTGACCTTATTGAGAGTCACTTCCTTATTTTTTTTATTATTTTTTATTGGCACAGGTTTACTATGAAAGAAATATCTTAAGAGAAGTTTGGGACACTCTTTTTTTCTCCTGTTTTGGGGTGTGGAAGAGGAAAGTAAGAATGTAGGAGTAAAAACCGCAAATTATACCAGCCACACTTACTTACCATTTATTCCACACTTGATTTGGAGCAAGTGACAGAGAGGTTACATTTTGTTTCTGTGGAATGTTTTATATTTTTAACACGAAATGCAATAGATCCTGTATTGTTAATAAAACAATCAAAATGTAATTACATGAACTTAACATCCATGTTTTAAAGAAATATATGCAAAGTAAACTTTTAATACTATATATAAAAGCTCATGTGAGAAAGTATTAATTTGCATAAAAAAACCTAATCCAAAGCTAACCAGTTATTGAACACTTGTCCTAATTTCACAGGCTACAATAATTTATTCAAAAGATAAGAATGATGTAGGATAATGACTTAACAGAAGATTGCAGGGCTCATGGAAATTCACAGTTATTGGTCACCTAGGACAAAATACTGGTGACAGATCTGCTGTTCAACTCTTGCTGCTAATTCAATATATTCTATACTCCTGTAGGAAGGATCAGAGAATGCTGAAAGCATCTGCTTCCACAAAATACATTTTCTTTATCTCTCCATTAAGCAAGGAAAAGAGATAAGTATAAACCTGAGAAAATGTAGGAACAAGCCAATGAACTATAGGAAGTCTTAAAAAAAAAAAAAAGGGTAAATTGCTCAGTAAATGTAGATAGAAAACAATTATATCTAACCTAAGAAACTCTTTCAAGTGACTGACTCCTTTGTGATTTATAGCATTTGTGATATTTCATTGAAAAATTTCCTGATTACAGAAAATTGAGGCCTGAACACGTGAGGCATTAAGGTTTTCAGCAGCACAATAATCCCTTGTTATGTATTTGTATCTTTTCCATTACCATACAGTAAATTTGCAAAGAATAGAACATATGGCATGTGTTCTGGTTTTTTTTCTTCACATTGCCAATGCTCCTAAATGGGTTTTTCCCATTTCCAAATGCTGACTAAGAACATTAATATTCTAGTTTGATTTCAAATCCTTTCCCGAAAGTGTATTTTATCCTTTTGACCCCTCAGACACAAAGAATTATTCAGATATATTTTAGGACCCAAGAGTTACAAGCAAATCAATGAAATTATGTTTCTATTTTTGTTCCTATTTCTCACAAAGACAACAGGAATCAGGCCAGTACAAGCCAAGAACATTCTTTTGAGCCTAAAAATACAAATTTACTTCTCTATTAAAGATTACTGTCTCTTGACCCTGGCAAAATCTTCAGCTCACTGGCTTTCAACAGCAAACCACCAGTGTTTTCAGATAGGGAAATGTTCTTTTTGTGCTTGTAATAAGCAATGATAAAGATTACTGAATTTTTAAGCTCTATATATTAACATATTAAACAATTACGAGATTATGGCTTTGAGATTACATACATGAAAGAATTCGATATGAGTCTGCTTTTGGTATATGATCTATTATTGGTTTATCTTGTGGAATTAAATTTAATACCTGGTTTCACACGACATAAAGAGTCACCAGCATTGAAATTAAAAATTGGATTAGACCATTTGACAATATTTCACACAACTCATGCTAATATCAGTCTTTTGGGTTTTTTTTTCCTAATGCATAGCAGGGGAAATACATGTGGTTTTCTTTCAGCAGCCTTTAGACTTTTAGAGTTGTACTTCATCTTAAAAGGACTAGAATGTGAGCTATTTTGCATCCTCTGTCTTTTTGTATAAGAAAAAAACCATTTTATAGAAGGCTACACCATCACATTGCCCTACATTAAAAGGTTTTAGCAGATCAGAAACTAGGACAGCACCTCCTAATTATTTACTCTGATACTATACTTTTACAGAAATAAAGCTACGTGCATGGTGAGGTCTTAAAATTTGCAGCCCTTTGACCGGCTTTGTCCGTGTTCTTGTATTCCTTTTTGAGAATGGTATTTTTGTGGGGAGCAAAAGAAGTGAATTGCTGGAGGAAGTTTAAAAGCCAGACTCGTAAGAATTCTCTCTGGTCACAGATTAATTATCGTTTCTTTTACCAACTTTCAACTACCAAGCCATAAAGTCCAGGCCCCTGTTTTTTATGTGCAAAATACAGAGTTCAACATTACAAGCAATAAACATGGCTGCAGCGTATTAATACAGAAGCAATTACAATGCTCTTTACTATGGTTTCTGTGCTAAGGAAAAAATAGTTTATAGGTCCAGAGTTTATCCCAAAAGTATCAATTTATCCAGACTAAAATTGTCTACAGTGGGTTAAATGGGTCAGTTTGGGGAAATGAAAGAAGGAAGTCCAATAGGTAGTTTCTCACATCACCCTGTTCAGACCTATTCTTTTCTACTACTCTTCCTCCTGAGGACACTCCTTCCTCTCCATGCAAAAAGCAAACTGCCTCCAAAAATCTCTTTCCCACTCCCTTGGTAAGGTCATAAGGCAACAAATTGGTGTCACCAACCCCGTCTCCTCTGCAGCCAGTTTCTCCCAGCTGCAGCAACCAGCAAGGATAACACTGAGAGCCGAGGAGGACCCATGGGTGGCTGTGGCTGCAGTGTTGATGGGTAGTGGAGGTGTCCTGCAGCCAGGGGACAGTGCTACCAACTGGTCATGGAGCTGAAAGCCCAGCCCAGCTGAAAGACCCCATCAGGGCTGTGGGAAATGCCACCAGGACATCTCGGAGACACCCATATAATGATTTCTTTGTCTCTGTTTTCAAGATGTGCAATCAGGATTAACTCTTTACCCACATTAAAAACTACAAATGACAACTCGCTTCTAAAGCCTTCAGCAAGCAAATTCATACTTTCCGAGATCTGTTTTGTGAAGCTGCTAATGTTTAGGATTCACTTGGAGTTTTAATTAAAGCTGCTATTTAACATTCATATTGCACCTGTGCCTAGAAGCCAAGCAAACAGATGCCCTAAAATTCTGGGCACTATTGTAAATTAAATCTTCTTAAACATATGTGCAAAGTGGGCCATTAGTACTTCCTAATTCTGACTTTGATATTTGAGTACATTTCCAGTTTCCTGTTCTCCTGAATCTTAAAGGAGATGGTGTTTCTTTAATTGGCATAGATTACAGTGTGAGTTGGGAAATTTCAGTGTCTGTGATCTCGTCCTCTGCTAATATCAACTAGTACTTTATCTAGCTCAGGATGAATGCAGCAGTTATTTTATTTACATAGCCTAATTATTGCAGTTGTTCTGTTTGGTAGTTATTAGAGTGTTATTGCTAAATTTATTGATACACCTGCTACTGGTTTGGCTGCTGTGGAGCAGGATTTATGCTTCCACAAACATAAATATTGTGTATTTGTATATTATACCACTACTACTACCCTCACTTTTATTATCAACTACAAAACAGTTTTCAGATAAACCTGAAAGACCTGTGAAGAAGAAAAAAAAAGGGGGGGAAAAACTTCCCACAATTATTTTTTCCAAATCTGAGATGTGTATCTTTAGGAGTTCTGAAAACTTTTATCAAACAAATGGGGAAGTTCCAATGACTTCCAGAAAAGCTTAACCTCTTGCACCTGATTTTGGAGAAAAATAAGCTGATGCTATGAGTTTAAAACTGATGGGTGCTAGGCACTTTTTATCTTGACACATGTGTTTAGGAAAGCTGAAAATCACTTCTGAAAATTCTACCTGGCAGACTAAAATTCTCCTATAAACACAGCATGTAGGCTGTCAGAGACTTGCCTGTGGTCAAAGTGTGGACATTCAAATAAGCAACAGGCTGTTCATAACAGATATTATTCAGCAGTTCCAGTGGATTTCATTACAAGTAGTTACATATTAAACTGGCATGATTTTTTCTTCTTTTTGATTTGGTTTCTGTTTAATCCAAGAATGAAAAATATCATCGCTTGAATAGCTGTTAGACATGTTTCTCCCTCAGGATTATATTGGTCCTACTTGCTTCAGTGCCATCACTGCCTTTGAAAATTCCCCAAAGATGCTACGGTCAGTTAGTTCATTTACATGTAAGGACTAGGCTGGCGCCGGAGCTAAAGCTCCAAAGAGTTAGGGTCAAAGCAGAGCACTGTTCCTGCACTGGATTCCATCAAACCAGCACTGGAACCCACCAGGTATACATTCACCCATCTACATTCATTCACAGGTTTGGAGCCTTGACCCAACTTTTTATTAAAGTAAAATGTTATTTTTGTAGGAACTATCTTTTTAATAAAAAGTACAACTTTTTTTTTTCCTCACAACATCTGTTTCCAAGGAGTGTCCTTAGTTCAGTGCTATGTCACCATTCAATTTCAAACAGCTGTTTTATCATGAGATTCTTTTCTTGTATCATCATGTATGTTTTGGTTTAGATGTTTGTATGTTCTTGGAAGCCAATACTGTGCAGATGCACATATTTGCTACTTTTTTGTTTTGTTTTTCTTTTCAGGTAATATCAAAATTATCAAACAAGTCTACGCTATCTCAGGTATGTTAGTGACATTTTAAATATGTCAAGCTTGACTTTGAAACATACACACATTTATGGCCAGAGGAAAGCTGGAAAAACTCCAACTGACTTCTGTGGTTTCAGAACGAGACTTCAAATAGCATCCTGCAGATAGTTCTGCCACTGCACATTTTATGAGTAACAGCTTATGATCTTTTCTTCCAGGCGCTGGATTTTTGATATCCTTCTATAGCACCTGCATTTTAAATACGTGGTTACCCAAGACAAAGTTTTGAATACGGGTAACGCTCATTCTCTGTAGAGTATAGGCTGCACCAGTGCCACATCCTGTACAATTTTATCATCATGATAGCCTTCAGATGACTATTATGGTTGACAACAGTGCTATTGTATTTTATATAGACTGGTCTCTTGCCACTGTTTTAAATTCTTACCTTTTCATAAATCTTAAATGGAAAGGACCTAGTTCACTAAATCTGTCAATGCATACTAAGAGAAAAGCACACAGCAGAATTAAACCCACCCTGCAAAACATTCAGACAGATACTAATAGGGGCTTAGAACATTTGGGTAAATTTCCCAAATCTGTTTTTTTAACATAGCCAATCTTACTTCGACAGAATGTGGGAAATATGACTATACAAGCTCATCTGAGATTTTCTATCTAAAGTTAACAATGCCTTAATCAAAGTTGATTAAGAGGAGTAGCCTGAAAAAAAAATTAACAGCAACCTTTTCTTAAACCATTAAGTTGCATTTGGCTGTACCTTCACTGAGATGTGTGGAGTTTCTTAATTTGACCTGGAACCTGATTCTGCCTTATCCATTCATCTACTACCAATAAATACAGTAAGCTGTACCATGGGAATAAATGGAAGTATTTTTGAGTTATGGCCTGATCCTGACATGAGCTCCATGTTGACGTATCTCAGCACTCATAACCAGTGAGTGTATTTTGTTACCATGAAACAATAACAAACAATACGTTGCTCTCTCACACTGTGCTTTAATTAGTACATGAAGTACAGAACCTAGGTCTATACTGCCTCTAAATTGCTTTGGCTCCAACATCAAGCATTCAAATTGCATTTTTTTTAAAACCAGATGTAGCTCTGCTTTTAGATGGCACAGTTCTGAAGTTGACACTGTCACACCACTAGTGCATTAATGGGATTTTATATAAAATGAAAAATCTGCCTACTATCCCAGCAGTGATTTCAGCTACAACAACTAAGAAGGATACAGAGGACATTTGGGCTTGAGCTGAACTGGTATAAATGCTATTTATACATTATAAATGGTTCCATAAAAAGATGCAAATTATATGAATTACCAGCCTCAGTTCTTTCCCTTGGTCCACCAGGCCTCTGAGAGTGCAACATTCAAAAGAACTAGCACCTCAGTAAAGCAAGATTAATCTACTCAAGTGTACATATGGCACATGGCTTGTAAGAACTAGTCATGTAATCTTTCTTGGTAACAAAACACATTGCAGTGATTTCCCTGGCTATGTCGCTAGTGACCTTTTTAATTTGTTTGTATTTTTCTCACATATGCACATATAGCCATAGTTGAAGAGGGAAGCTATGGAAGAGTTCCAAAAGAGCTATCTCTACTGAGAAATGAAAGCAGTACTAGATGTGGATTTGTTCCAGGATAGAACAGAAGAAATTGTGTTTCTGCAAAATCAGGCTCTGAATTTTATGCTATTATGTTTTATCTGCTATTTTAGACAGAGCTCAAGGGAAACGGGAATATAAAGAAGAGACTCCCTTCAATTGTGGAAGATGAAGATGAGGATGAGGAGGGAGAAGAAGACAGCAGTACCCTTTCACCAATCCATACAAGAAGCACAAATTGCTCTCAGCAGAAGAAGGCTGGAAGCAACAAAAGCCACCTAGGGAGAAACTTGAAGCAGTTGGCCTCAGGAACGGTGCCCTTTCATTCACCCATCCGTGCTTGCAGTTCAAACCCCTCAAGAACCAAACATGAAACAGAGATTCATTACTATTCCAGAAGGAAGGAGAAAAACCTTAAGTTACACCTTTCAGCACTGACCACCAGTGGCCCACCTGACCTGAGCCCGAGGTAACAGTTATGAATGGTTGTTTTCTTCTCTATCATGTAACTCCTATTAAAAATATCATGATTGTAACACTATAAAATATTTCTTTTTCTTTAATAGTTGATACTTTTGTTCATCCCGCAGAGAAGGAAAAGTTCTTTTATTGTAGGAACTGTTGCACATGATGCAAAATGTTATAACTTTAGGACTTTATTGTAAAATAAAGTATTTCTACAAGTAAAAAGGGAAAGTATTGAGCAATTACAAAAATGACTATTTGAACAGTCTGGCTTTATGGTATCATTTTGTCCACCTATAATAATATGCATTCCCACAATAGCACTGTGAAACATTCTGAGTCCATCAGAGAGAGGGTAATTTAGAAAGTAGATGATAATACAGCATTGCTGTACAAATACACAAATTACTGGAGTAGAGGACTATAATGGAAAACTATTGCCTAGCAATTTTAGAAAATATTTAGAGCTTTTTTGCATTAGAGAAAGGAAACCTGATAAGGCAAGTTATATATAGAGAAAATATGGATTTGAGAAAACCTTTTTTGCTCTGACTTTTGACATAAATAAGAGTCATGTTATAGTTTATTGCGGTATTATTAGTATATAATTTAAAATATTTTAATTTTTTACTTCTATGTTACTTGTAAGGTGATTTCTGTGTCTTTCTAAATTGCTGCAATGTAATTAACTATCTTAGAGTTTTGGGATCAGTTCTTTACAGAAATCACAGTCACTTTTTCACATACAAGGAGCTGCAGCAGTTGACCTTCAGTTCAAGTTTTGATTTTTATAATTTGAAGTACTTTACATGTTCAAGAACTTCCTTTGTTCACTGGAGGCCGAGTGGTAGTTTCAGCAACTTGCCATTGCAAACACAAAATAGCCACAGCTTGACCAGTATTTGTTTAGCTTTGTCAAGCTACCTGTCCCTAAGGATGCATCATAAAAAGGAAATGGAAGACTATATAGAAATCTTTCCTCATCATCTTAAATTTGATCAGAATGGTTACATTTCACAGAATCACAGAACTGTAGGGATTGGAAGGGACCTTCAGAGATCATCTAGTCCAACCTCGCTGACAAAGCAGGTTCGCCTAGAGCAGGCTGGACAGGAACACATTCAGGCGGGTTTTGAATATCTCCAGAGAAGGAGCAAATAGGAGCAGGATACAAACTGACTAGTTTTGTCAATAGAGGGGAAAATGATGTTTGGAAAACCAGCTTCTACACCAGCAAAATTGAAATGCCTAGTGGATATTTTCTCATTTCTTTCATAGATCATATATGAATTTTGTTCAGGTTAGTTATGAGTAAAGGTCATTATCATTTGCATAACAAGCAGTAATTCAAGGAAAAGCTAACTTTCATATTTTCTGCTGAAATGTAATCTTGCTCATTATTATTCTGAACATATGCAGCAAGAGGTTGGCACCCAAGGCTACAAGAGAAAATGTGAAACAAGTATTGCTACGTATACTATTATAAAATTATGAATGGAAATAGGAAATAACTGCAGAATAATCCTGTTAATAGGCTGGAAAATTGGCCAAAGACATATGTGCTTTTCAGACTTTGTTTTCCAGCGAAAACACTTTCATATTATTTCCCAAGATGAGTTTAATATTATCGGACCATTTAAACTGACAAGTCAAAACCACTTTAAAAAGATCCTTAAATGTTTCCTGGTAAGTATAAATGAGAAAATAAGACCTTAATTAAGATACTTACATTTGTTTAGTGTTGGACAGCAGAGTAAGGGGAAGGCAAGATTGATTGAAATGTCCAGTCAGTGCAGTTGTGAGGTGCGTAACCACACTTTGTCAAGGGAATATGCTTTGTCTCCTTAAGGAACTTCTACTGTGGATGCTCCCTAGAGTAAGCCAACCAGAACTCTTCACTGGTGCTCCACGTTCTTTCCTTGTACACCACAGTGAAGGCAATAAAGCACAGAGACTGAATAAAATATTTAAATAGTTCTTGGCACAAGGAATAGAAGCCAGCATCCTGACTTCCAGAATACAGTCACAATCTTCCCAATCACTTTTTGGGTACTGCCTATGAAGTAGATGAGCTTCAAAAGGAAGAAAGTGTGATAATAAAGGCAGCCCAGGGAGGAGGCATTTATGCATTTGAATCTCCTCAGACCCACATGGATCTAGCCCTGATCAATTGGATAGAAGAGGTCAGATGTTAAGATGTTCTGACTTCTTGGCTTCTAGGAGTGGAGGTGTCTGCATTCAGGAGAAATTTCAGGCCTTTACAATAGCTAACTCAGAAAGGGGCGAGACTTACCAATTACTTTTGTCCCCTCATGTTTTCAGCTCGCTAGATTACGTTGCTTCACTGCCAGTTCCTTGTATATGAATAAGCATCTTGCCCATTCCATATTTTCCACATAGAAGCTGTCTTTTGGCTCTCCAGAACTAGCTATTTTTGCTAATATGGTTTCTTTTTAGTCTGAATCTTTAAACACTTTAAAGAATATAGCATCTATAAATTCCAAGTCACGTCTGAGTAGGTTTTCCCCTGTGTACTTTAAAGGCAGTTAAAATGTTAACATTTTATATAATTGGAAATCTCTACAAAAGGGATATTGGTGTTTAAAATTTGCTTTTTGAAGCAGTGAGGCCAGATGACATTAAATACATTTTATAGCAAATTTCAAACAAAGTAATCATTCAGGTTTTCAGCTGCAGATAACAGTATAGGCCAGAGCAGTTCAAACTGGTTAAGATTAGACTGAAGTCTAGTAACATCCAACTGGCATCGTGAACTCTCAGACATGACACAGAGCCCTAAACTCGCATAAAGAGTCAAGAAGGACAAGAATATATGGTATGTGCACAGAGCTCTAAGTTATATGGCTCTTTCAAGCCAAATACTTCACAGATATCTCTGTGTTGTCTGTTCTTCCTTTCTGCATACATTTCCAGCCAAGAGGTTTGCTTGAGAATATCCTTATTAGACGAAAAGTCTAATTTCCATCATCACAAAGTTATCACCATTGACTGAGAGGCCAAGAACTCTCTGCTTTAACCCTTCCAGATTAGTATTTAATTCATTTGCCTACTATAAGACAAATTCTGAATCTTGTGCCTGGACAAAACAAGAAATTGATGCTCCACGTCTGTCAACTGGTAGTTTTCTGAGTTACTTTCATTGACATTAAAACAGTTCTCTTTATACCAGAATTTATTAAAAGGAGAACAAAAAATATTCATAATTATATACTATTTATAATGTGTATTGATTCATCCATCTGATACCAGCTTCCTATTCTTTCTATGCAGCACTTGATTATTGTATAAAATGCTTCTTCTTTTATTCCTTTGGATTTCTTGACATTGCACATTGGAGGTCAACTGCAATGTATGAGCAGAAATAACTGACAAAAATGCATTTTCTAGTAGTTAGATCCAATACCAACGTAACTGGGACATTGCAGGATGGTCTACACATCTTCCTAAACCCAATTGCAAACAAGATTGCTCTGCTTGAGCTAGTCAGTTTTAACCAAATTTGAGAATACCTATTTGCATGCCAACAACTCTTTTGACTGTGCTTTGCAGAGATGCTTTCATAAATATATTATGTTCAGGCTTAGGCTCTGCCTAAGTAAGCCTAATATAAGAGCCTGACTGTTACGTGCAGGGAGATCTAAACTTCTCAGGAGCGTAGTGAAGCATCTTTAGTTTGCGTAGAAGAAAGAATAGCAACAGATTACTTTGGATATGAAAAGCAAACTATATTCAATACAGGTTTTGCTAGGACCCAGAATATACTGCAGAAGTCATGAAAATTTTGAAACTTCAGTTAATTATGTTTGGCCTCACATTCCTTTCTCTAGTAGTAAGTTTAATCTTTAGTGACTCACAACAAGTTATACCAATATAAACTTAATGTTGTGCAAAATTTACCATTGTTTAAAAATACGCCCTTTAGGAGTAATTTTGACAACATAATTATGAATATGATGTTTATGAAACGGTTTATGAAACTGCTCTATCTCTCCGATTTTTCTCAACAGAATTGTTGATGGGATTGAAGATGGAAACCGTAATGAGGAAAGCCAAACCTTTGACTTCAGCTCTGATCAGCTCAGACAGGAATCCAGGTTATCTCCTACAATCGGAGGTGAGTTTTGCCTGGGAAAATCACTCTTTAGAGAAAACAGGTTTCATAACTGATTTTTGTTCCCCTTTGTTTTTTCAATTCTCAGAAGCAGCATAAGTGGATTTAACGTATATCAGTACTTTCAGTACCATTTCAGTACCACCATTAGTACTGTAGAAAAATACAACTGGGTCCTGAAGGCCATTTGGTGTTTTCCTGCTAACAGATAGTCATGATAAAACAGCTTGCAGAGAGCACCATGTTATATTTTACCAGCAGTACTATAGGATCAGCCAGGAGTCTCATGCTCCCAAACCTTCAGCCATGGAAGGTACTAAACACAAGGACAAAATTCAACATAAAAAAAAATTTAATACCAAATTAAAAAAAAAAAAATTATAAAGATCCATATGCAAATTTGGCTCTCAGTCTTTGTTAAAGCTATTTACAGAAGTGGAGGATTGTGGAAGTACCTAGATTTTTAGAATAAAGAGTGAAAACCTTGACTAGCAAGAGGTTTTAGGAAGCCTTAAATGACCTACACTCTGAAAAGGTTCACGAAACAGCACCACAGAGGAATAGAGCACATCAACATGGAAGAAAAAGAAAAAGACAGAGGGGGAGACCAGTGGACTAAGGCTGAAGTGACACAACTAGTGCAGTTCAGGCTCTTTCCGACTTCCCCTCTTTTATGAGTAAACAGCCCTCACATAGTTAAGTACCTTTTGCATGGAGGCTATTAGGACACATTTTGTTCCTCTTAAAGCCAAACAGAAAAATAATAATAGAAGCTTAATCGTGTCTATGATTTTTAAAAACAGTTGACACGTCACACGGTTCGCACTAGGGTTGTTATTTTCAGTCCGTTCAGACTGAAGAGAGCAGTATGAACTTTATTCATCATGTTTTTCTTACACATTATACACTGAACATTAAACAAAAGATTTTATTTTAATATGATCCAAGTGCAAAGTAGGTTTAAATTTGGATAAGTGCAAGAGTAGCATTGCTGTTTCCAAGTTACTATACTTCTCTTATTTAAATGCATTTGAATTATTTTCAGAGGCTGAAATTGGTGCTGCTGTGCTCGTTATCAAAGCAGAAGAGACCAAACAGCAGATCAGCAAGCTTAATAATGAGGTAACAAGCTTTTGTGGGAGTTGAAGGATATTAACAATGATTCAAGGGATGTTGGAGAAAACTCAAGAAACTTGAGCAGATGATAAATGTGCGATAAATGAGTTTGCAAAACTGGATGGGGCTCCTACATTTAGGGCAGTTTGGGGCTTTTAACTCTTTCCCAGATTAATTTTCTACAAGAAAGCTATATAAAAGTTAGTGTCATGTGCTAGAGCTAGAAACAAAGTAAGGTTTGTATAGTTAGTGTAACTAATTTTCTTAGGATTTATCCTCTTTCGTATATGCTTCTATTTCTCTCCTTCCTGTCTTTCTTTCCCCAAGCCCCTTTTCCAACTTTTCTTGGTTTGGCAAATGCTATGCTTTTGGAGAATTTCCTTGAAATAAATGTAAATCCATTCATGTTCAAATTCAAATCACTTTACCTGTACCTATTTAGAATGAAACAGAAGTTCATCCATTCCTGCTCAATCAATATGACCTGAGGAATGCAGGGCCAATATTGTTCAGTGGTGTTTTCTATTCTTCCCTTCTAATAACTTCAAACCTGTAATCAACTGTCAATCCAACACTAAAGATGAGATGTTCTCTGGCTAAACTGTTTCATATATCCAGCCACTGCAGTACTTTGGCTAACAAGATGAAAGCATCAGAATTTAAATTCACAGTTATACTACAAGAATAAAATCTGTTCCCAGTGTATCCTGTCTTTCAGTACTGGAGACAATTTCTTATGATTCCACAGAAGGAAACATTTAACTAAGTCCAACCACACAGTGTCACTTCTTTTTTCCTGATTCCTTTGGTTACCAGAAATGTCAAGTTTTATTTTATTTTTTCCTTTTGTATTGTGCACACTTAACCTGGTTATTCTTTATTTCCACATATGAAGTATTGGGCTTGTAAATATTTTTCATCCTGGGTTGGTTTAACTTGGCCAGATAACTCCTAAGCTAAGAGTGCACGCATGGTTAGCTAGTCACTGTGAATGCATCACCTCACTTGTATGGCAAACTAGAGTTCAGACAAAAGTCTCATGCCTCATTGACTAGTTTTTTATAAGGCGTGGTCAAAGAACTCAAAGACATCTCCAAGTTGTTCATTGATAATACTATTATGACAGAAAATTGTATTTCCTATGTAATACATTTGAAACTGACAAGTCATATTGATTCATCCCTTTTGACTTTAGAGAGGACGGTTATTTTTAAAACTTGAAGATCTATTACGTAGTTATTCGCAAGAGGCAACTGGAAAATACATCATGGTGGCAGATGTGCTAAGGCAGGCATCTTGTAGATTAACCAAACATTTCAACTGCAGTAGTTCTGGGGTTATCCTTGCTTTTCACTAGAAAAGTAAATCTTGGAGCAGGGCACTACGTTAAACAAAAAAAAAACCCACACACAAAAAAAAATAAAAAAACACGTTGAAGGTCATTTCTCTCCATTTTTCCCTGCTAACACATTCTCAACAAAATGTTATGCAACTTGCTTGCTCACGCTAACATAGAAAAAGGAAATATGACCACATGCAGTAAAATGCTGGAGTTTCCACACAGGGAAACAGAACCCAAAATCCAGAGGGAAACATCTCACTGCTCTGAGTATGGTTCACTCTTATTTTAAAACGGAGGAAGGGGAATCAGTCCCTTTTTTCACATAGCATGCTACCTGTGAGACTTCGCTTGAAATCAGAGGTGCTTACCTCCCAAGACTTCTGCAATCTCTCCTGGGATACAGATGGATTTGAACCACTAATTCTTGATTAAACAAGTCAACCATTAGGTTGTCAGACAAAAAGAAGTCATCAGTTTCTGAACTGACAGTACTGAATTGGTACTTACCCAAATGAACCTATGAGTAGTCTTGCTGGAATACATGAGCTGTTCCTTAGGTTGGTTTTTTTTGTTACATGAAGTATTGAACACCACTTGGAGACCCAGTGCTTTCATCAATCATTCCATCACTTGATGATGACCATTAATGGAAGACTACGACTGATGCTGCAGCAGACTGCTAACAGTGGTTACACTACCAGCAGTTAGAAACACACTTCTCTATTAAGACACGTAGCTTCCTCCTGAAAAATAAAATATGAGAAAGCAGGTCACAAGTAGCCAACAGCAGCAAACACTATCAATATATTTTCCAGTGGAGATCAGAAGTCAATCAACAAATGCAAAAATAACTGCTTTCATGAAAGGTAATTGTATTACAACAGGTCACTGGTTAGCTTAAAAACACTTCAGCTGTTCATTGAGGGAACAAAGACATGCATCTTCCCATTCAGACATTCAATACAGTCTGTTGTTATGTTAGCAAAGTAAAGCAAAACAAAAAGGAGTTACCCCAGAGAGAAATCTACAAAACAAGCGACACCCTGCTTAGATATCCGGTGGAGCTCTTGGCAGTATTTTAGGCGTATGACATTCACTTCATAATCCAAAGGAAAGTTCATTTACCTAAGAATGGGACTAACAGAAGACAGAGCCTTGATTTCACTACTCGGAGTTTGTTACATATTAACTTTAGGACTAATGGAAGCATAGACTTCCTCTAACGAGGGCAAGCTCCAAAGTCAGCACTGCCACTTTATTAGGCAATGTGAGAGAAACTTGAACACACCCCAAATTCCTATTGTATAGTTCCATCGTTTGGCTGCTCAGCTTGTTATCCAGTTTCTTCTTTCCCTCACCTAACCTCACTTCTCATTCTGAGCCTGAATGAGATCCAAGATAAAAAGGAATTTCCCTCTGGTTCAGTATTGCAAGGTGGAGTGGAATAGGACTTCTCAATCTCCTACCCTATTTGTCCATTCCACTTATTCTAAATAATCACTGAATAAAAATGGTATGGCTTTCATTATAGTTCAGTATATTCAGTATGTGAAAATCAAGAGAGTTAAGGTTCATGTTCTCGCTCCTGTAAAACTACAGTTAAGCAATAATTTCAAGACTAAGTGACTCAATACCCAACAGCATGCCACGTTTTCTGAGCCAGGGAAAGCTTAATTCAAAGAACTGCTCCAAATTAGGCAGAGCAAGAACTTAGGAATGGTCTTCTGCCTTACAAGTATTGTATCCTTCCTTTGCAGAGATCTGTATACCCAACCTGGTCTTTCCAATGAATTTCTCTGCAAAGACTGATCAGATGAATGTATCTAAACATTCATCATTTTTTCAGAGGCACCATTTACCTGGTGCAATCATACATAATGACTAAGGAGCCCAAAAGTAAAAATAGGAAACCACTAATCAGATTTTCCAAGACATACAGATGGCCATAAATCTAGATTAAAGCACCTGCCTATCACTGTCCCATTGCCTGTATCCTGCTTGGCTTTTAGCTCTGTAACATTTGAATGCAATTGTATGAAAAGAGCACGGAAATACTACTTTGATCCAATGTGCAAAACCGAAATCTGAATTATTTAAAACACAGAGCACTTAAAAATAAGAAAATACCCACATTTTAGTCATAATTTTTCTCCTCTAATTTGCAGAGCACACACGTACGTGCTCTCCATTCAAATACACAAGTACACGATTTCATGCTCAAATATACAGGACACCTTGTTCAGTGCATGCAAACTCAGATTTCTTTGACATGTCCCCTGTTTTTTCCTTATGTGACCCACCTGCAGTGCAGCCTCCTTCAGCTTCAGAATTTGGGGGCTGATTTCCTGCTTTACCACATCAGTAGACCCTACAATTACAGTACTAGAACAGTATAATGAACCGAGTACAGATATTTCTCCCATTCAACTGAAAAACAAACAAACATGAGGAAATATGAATAGGCTCAGGTTTTGTACTAGAAAATTGCCTTCTATTTAGCTGCATGTTGGAGCACTTAGTGGAAATTCAGCTATTTTTAATTTTAGGTTTTTTAGATGCAAGTGCTTAAAATACTCTAAGCATTCGGCACTTATTTAGAACAGACAAAATGCATTCACAGAGATATTTCACTATCATCTATCAAAAGAAACAATCCTAAATAAATGTTTATTTTCCAAATCACCTAAAGAAATTTTATAAATAGATCATTTAAACATATTTCACATCCGGCTGCCAAAAATCAGTCTCATTCTCTTCTCGGACAGGAAAAAAAGCATTCTTTTTTTTAAGCAAAACCTATTCCTTAATACTAAAACTTTATGCACACAATGGAAACAGTCATTTTATAACCAGTGCCAATGAAGAAAAAATGCTAAAGTTAATCAGGCCTTCAGTTTTACATAGGGGATGTACTGCTGAAGTTCAATGTGCAGCTTAAGAACCCATATAAAGGACTCCCCTGATTTAAAGTAATTAAAAACATGGTCTCTGTAACAAGCTCATAACTATATTATCATGAGAGAAATTATTTTTCAGCAAGGCTATCCCAATAATTCACTTTGGAAAACATCCTTCAATCAAGAAAAATGTGGCAAAAAGTGAACTAATGACATTTATTGATGATGAAAACTAATTAAAACATTATCCATTCTGGATTTTAGCTATGTAAATTTAGCATAAAAGTCATGACATAAAACCTAGTATTATTTGTGTTAAGAAATAAAAGCTTTCTAAACCATAAACACCAAGTAAACACATTTTTTCGTCTGCTGAGATTTGTAAAAATATGTTTTCCTTTTAGCATTAACATTCATATTTCCAAAGAAATCCTACCTTGTTGCTGTTTTGTCTCTCTCTCTGTTCTTGTACTTTGATGATTATAGAGTAGTCTTTCCAGCTATTTTTTTCTTTCTTTTAATGTTAGCTTAATAGATATTAGCAGATAAAGGTAACAAAAATGGCTGATGCTCTAAAGCTTTGGTTAATTTGTTTTTTAAGCAGGACATATGGCACATACATGGCATAGGTCTTATATGCTGTGGTGTCCCTCTTGCACCTTTCCTTGGTCGAAATGCACCTGAGAAAAATAAATGAATCAAAAGAGGAAGCCATGTGGTATAAAAATCAACTGGGCTCAAAAAGCTGACTTCAGATTTGAATAAAAAATATTACTACCTAGAGAGATGATGACGATTATCCAGTTAACTCTCTAACAGTCATTTCAAAACCTTCCTGTACTGAAAAGATCTATTTTCCCAATATCTAAAGGTAAATCTCTGTTGGTATGCAAGTTCATTACTTTTTCTCTTATGCCTAGAATATATAAGAAAAAGCTGATTGCCATTCTCTTTCTAAATTTACACTGGAAACATACTGTTCCAGCAGATCTCAACAAACAAAATTCATTCTTTCTTTGCCCATCACATTTTCTAAAACTTTTCATTGGTAGCATTTTCTTTTGGGTTGTCTTTGGTTAGATCTTTTTAAGTCATTGGCAAAGTACACGATATCAAGCTGCACTAGTCTAAGTAATTCCAAGTGAAGAGAATCCCCTTCCGGTGTCCAATAAAAAAAATGCTTTTGATATATCGTGGGAGCATGATTAATGCCTGCAAAGTGTGATTCAGCAAAACTCCACAGACATTTTTCTGTAATACTCTGCATAGGCAGAATATTATACTTATGTTCATGCCTCTGACATTTTCTTTTCAGATGTAATGTTTAACATTTATCTTTGTTGAATTTCGTATTACTGATATTAAAAAGTGAACATGAATTCTATTTAGCCATTAAAAATAAACATTAAATGAAAACAAATCAGGATAGGTTGCTATAAAGAATGGCTTGAAATGTCCAGAAATGACAGCAAACCACTGATCATGAACCATTTCAATCATGTATGAATCCAACTCACTGTGGCTACATCTCAGTCATATTTTCAGTTGGTTTAGAAGAATGTCATGCGGACAGTAACATCTGAGAAGTATTCTGACAAGATATATATTGTACCTACAGTTTCCTCTTATCTATTAAATCAGCATTTCAGTTAAAGAGGAGAATCACATTGTTTTGCCATGGTTTATTCTCAAGAAATGTATGTTGCACCTGTTCTCTCTTAACTACTCCTTTAGGTGTTTATAGAAATTGTTTGCTTAATATTTTTTCCACATATCATATATGCAACCTCAGGCTTGCTTTCAAGAGTACACAACAACAGCTTCTCCTCTCCCAACCACCTGGGATCTCCATGATTCTCCATCTGCTTTCAGTCAGTAGCTGGTCAGTCAGAGTTTGTCCCTGATACTTTCTGAAGTCCTTGAAGCAGTAATTTCCAAATCCGATTTCCTTATTGCTGCCATCCTGCTGACACTGTCCTGATTCTGTACCAACCTGAAGGCAGCACTCGCATCCAACAATGAAGAGCCACAAATTATTATTAGAACTGCAGTTTAGGAACCCTTTTCCTAGACTGAATTTCATGGGAGCCTTGTTGACTTGAATACACTTAAATTATACAGTTCTTTATACTTTTCTGTTCTATCCTTACTTGTTTAATAGCAATAATCTTAGCGCCCTAGTTTACCCAGACAGACTGGTTGCCCTGGAACTATCTGAGAGTTGGCTAGCAATTCAGCAGAGAAACCAGCAAATTTCCTTCTACTCCTACATGATAAAGGCAATTTCACAACCTTCCAGATTTCTGGATTTATTTCACTGAAACTGACCCATCGTATCATTGCACAAATCCTATATATTTAATCTGAACTCAGATTAGCTGCACTGGATTTTTTTTTTTTTCTCCTGCAACTAGTTTTTTTCCTAAAGTGCCATTAAAACAGAAGTGTCTGTCACCATAATACCCGCAGCCACAGAGATGCTGATAGATGATCAGCAAAAAGTCTGGCTCAGCTCAGTTCTCATTTCATTCATTCAACAACGCGCTTACTGAGAAACAGAGTAGCAGCAGCCAGTTAATCTGAGCCTTGAAAGACAACTCATTCTGGCTGAAAGCCTCCTCGACTTTATGAAGCACCCAAATAGAAGAAGTAATGAAACACCAAGAAGGGAATAGAGAAGCTGCCAGATGCAGTGCAAGCCAGGCAGCTTCCCTGCATTGCCAAAAGGCAACTTCTGTTTCTCAAGAAGGAACTTTTCTTCTTCACTTCTTTGGGTGTTCAGAAAGAGTGACAGTAGGAAGATGTCTGGGTGAAGTTTGAATTGCAACAGGAAGTAAACCACAGAGAGGAAAAAAAAAATACTAATGTATTAGGCTTTTAATCAGAAAACAAAAGGCTTATTCCAAATTTATCCAGGAACAGTAGTGAGAGGTAGGAATTCTAGTAGAAAACAACATTAAAAAAAATTCAAATGCTGGAACATATAATGGATAAACAAAGAAACCTGTTTAGCCAATACTCACCATTTAGCAATAATCACCATCATCATCTCACATTATATAGAGCTTTTCATCACTTTTATGGAAAGATTTAAATACAATCACCTCCATTCCTACTTAACTACATGGAACAAAATATTCAAACTGAGTAAGTTTAACACTGGCAGTAAAGAAAAGTACTCTTTCTACTGAAACTGTCGAAGTATTTTGAAAATGCAAAATACAACTACTAAAACTTTGATTCGTCAGGGCATCAGAAAGGGTTATTATTAAAATCCATGTGTTAAAAAATATATATATTTTTTTTTCACCTCTGTTTTGAAAGATATTCTTTCTTTATAGCAGAGTGTGCTAAAAAGATACCAGCAAATTGCTTTAGACCAGCCTGAGAAGCACCTCTTCCTAATTCAAGCTAAATCTGTACAAATCACAGTTTCTATATCAGGAAACACTGCAGTATCTTTTTCAAGTCCTAGAAACTGTTAAGGCAGCATTTCAAATGTATTTGGTATCTCACAGATCGTTTTAAAGCTGTCTGCCTAGCACAGCGGGAACCATTTGTACAACGAGCTGCATTGCCTAACAATAATCACTGAACTCCTGAAAAGAGAATAGCCTTACCAGCATGCAAGGAATTAGTCCTTTCACTCAGAAGGAAACTCTACTGCTTTCAATCTCTGTTTCATAAACTTAAAATTCCTCTTGCTTTTAATCTCAGTTCTTTTGCACTTTCTGGAGCACTGTGAAATTGTTAACACTACTGATAAAATTGTTCCATGTTACACCTGCTTATTTGCATCTTCTCAAAAATTTCTGCTAGGTGTAAAAAGGACAGCATAAACAGTATACTATTGCTAGTAACAGTAATAGTATACTATGTCAATATATAAGTATAATAATATATAGATGGTAACTAATAGTAGTATAGATATTGGAGGCTTAATCCGGTAACATTAACAGTTTTTAAAATCCAGAAAAGGTTTTAAATGATCCAGAAAACTGCATATTTGGTTTGCCTATGTGTCAAGCAGTATTGGTCCAAATAGATCTCACTAAATGGTGGTCAATTTCTAATGAAGTTCAGCATAAAAACTTTGGATCCTAAACTATCATACTACTGGAAACAAAGCATACATCAAAGGCTGGTTTATCATGTCAGTTCCTATGACTGTGGGAGAGCAAGCTTACGAGAAGACAGCACTCTAAGAGCTAGCTGATATATCAAAAATAGTACCTGGGCACTAGAGCAAGTTGTAATTAACAGATTCAGGACTGACACAAGTACTGATGCTGGGATTGATTTTTGCCTTATTGTCTCAATGAATTCACAAAAGAAATATGTTAAAGAATAATTAAACTTTTAAAAAGCCTTTAAGTAATCAGAAATGGAAAAAAAAAATGGACCAAACCAAACAAGATATTTTAAAGTTGTTATTATTATTATTATTATTTTAAAATATTTTCACACAGCATTCACAGTTTGGATAAGGTACATACTCATAAGGTAGTATCAATCTTCCAGTCTGTGTGATGCAGAAAGCCATGTAAAACGGATGCAAGTTGGGAAATTAGGCACAGAAAACAAAGTTTTTTAGCTAGCAGATAGGAGTAGGGGACAGTGATGCTCCTAAAAAAGAAAAAACTGATGACTGCTGCTTCTGGGTAGCCATGGGTTTGGTTGTCCTTCTTCCCACTTTCTTCCCCAAGAAGCTTTTGGAGGTTTTGCAATGCCATCTCCCAGTTCCCAATGGAACACAGAAGTTCTTGCATGGTTGATTTGTTCAGAAATCTCACAGCGTGTTTCCCTACAGTCTGACAGTACCAAGAACCCTCTCTGGCTGCTCTGACCCCACAGGAAGCCTGTTCACAAATCACTTTCTTAACATATTTTAATCCCTCACATTAACTGAAGTTCAAATGAGCTACCAGGCATTCAAAGCTTAATCTCAGCTGGCAGAAAGAGCGTTCATGCTTATTTTCTATCTACCATGATTTAAGTAGCAATGCAGAAAGAAAGAGAGGTAGAAAGAGACACAGAGAGAGATCCTGTAATATGCCACTCAAGAGCCTCCTCCCTTTAAGCATTTTCCCTCCAAGGGTAGTCTGATTATTACAGAACTATTAAACTAGAGGAAGGGTTTGAACTCATAGTTTAGAGAAAGGAGTAGATGTAGCGGAGCTGAAATTGGAGCTTCCTACTTTCCTTCTAACTTGGAATTTCTTTATAGTTATCGTGCCTACACAGTAAAGCCCTGTGCAAGATGTTAGAATCATAAAATCCTTTTGGTTGGAAGAGACCTTTAAGATCATCAAGTCCAACTGTTAACCCAGCACTGCCAAGTTACCTCTAAACCATGTCTCTCAGCACTACATCTCCACATCTTTTAAATACTTTCAGGGATGGTGACTCAATCACTTCTCCGGGCAAATCATAACACAGTCAAACTCAGCCTGAAATGCCTTTTTCAGCCTTTTCAATAAATTTCTTTGGAACTAGCCCATCCGAAAAATGAAAATTGTATTTCTGATTACATGAAAATTAGTGTAGGGCACCTAATTAGTGGTGTCTTTACTTCAGGGCAAAAAAGGCCCCCTAAATTAGCCTTTTTTTATTTTGGACAGGTTGTTTATTCTTTTGCGGGTAAACGTACAGTCATCTTTTTTTCAACAGAAAACTTGCCCTAGCATCAGTATAAGAAACTATTTCAACAGTAATGACAGTGGTTTGACCTAAAATAGATTGATTAGCTACCATGGAGACAAAGTTAATGCCTAACTCTCAATAGGTTCATTTCTCTTTATTAAAAATAATTGACTGATTTTAACTTCCTGCAAACTTTAACTTAAGAAGGAAAAAGGAAAGGCAAACATATTTGAAATACTGAGTAGGTCACAGAAAAAATGTTTGAGCTAGGCTTTTAATTTCCCAAAATGAATTCCTAATGAATGTCCCCATTAACGTTCTTATACCAATTTACTTTAAAACACAAATTCAGAACCTGTGAATGTGATCCCCACCCAAATCAGCAAATCTGGGGAGATTAAAGCCTTCATGTAATTAATTGGATACTATCAGTGGTTTCAGCATTAGGAAAAAAAATAAAATAGAAAATATGATTCTTCCTTTTGCACACACTCCAGAGTAATCTATGCTATGGATTACTAGCTCTATCAGTGTTATATGCAATACTTTTAAAACATAAAACGTAAATACATGGAAGAAAACTGTTTCACAGGTTTTTATATTGTTTAAATGTTTGTAGGTAGCAAGTAGTTTTTAAAGTTTCCAGTTTCTTTTCTTCTTTTATTTTTTTTTGTTTGGTTTTGGTTTTAATAGTAGTCCACCAGATTTTCCTGTAACTACTACTTGCATTCAACAGCTTCGGGTTCAGATTTCTTTGACTTTACTATGATTTCTTTGGCTTTACTATGAAGACAGCAATATATTTCACATGTGTATTTCTGAACAAGATATCACAAGACCTCATTTTTATATCATCCATCAGTATAAAATTGGTTAATAAAAAAGGTTTATGCATTAAAATATTTAATGACTGATCAAGAAGCTATTGATGTTATATTGCCCCTGGAAATCATCTCAGTTCTGACCCTAAGGCCATTCTTTATATACAGAGTACCATTTAACATCAGGTGAATTATGCCTACGGTGTTTCCATCATATGTTTTTATTAAGTTGCATTAATTATTTCAATATGCCACAGAAAGTGTAACATGTAGCTGTGGTAAGGTAGGTGGACGGACTATTTCCCACACATATATTAGTAGAGTATATTTCTTTAAAGTAAAGACACTGTGCCACAGATCAAAGCCGATATTGTTAGAAGGAAAAAAGGTTTGTACGTGTGCATTTCAGGTATGATCGCATAAATAAATACTGTGATATTTTTCCCTGCCATAACAGGTGACAACTTTAAGTCAAGAAGTCTCACAATTAAGTAAGGACATGAAGAATGTGATGCACCTTCTGGAGAACCTGATCACAACCCAGAAGCCTCCAGGGCTCTGTGCTGTGCACGGTATATCTCGAAGTCCTACCACAGAAAGTCTGCAGTCTCGGAAGGCTTGGACTACTCATCAACCTTGCACACACATGCAAGCTGGGAACTTTACTTGTACCAAAGCACAACTTTGCCGTGGCAGCACATTATGTGATATTTGGAATACAGATCTGTCCTCTGTAGGCAGCAGTCCCCAAAGAACTGAACCCAACCTGCAAAATTCTATGGACGGTGAATTTTATTATACACCGGGCCTTCATAATTCCCCCTCCCAATATCAGGTAATTCAGAAAGACAATTTGCAGTTTTTGAGATGCACCTCTCCCCGTTCAGACACTACCTTGACTCCTCTTCAGTCTATTTCAGCAACTCTTTCTTCTTCAGTATGCTCTTCATCAGAGACATCGTTGCACCTCATGCTCCCCAGCAGATCTGAGGAAGGTAGCTTTAGCCAAGGAGCAATCAGCTCTCTAAGCCTTGAGAACCTGCCGGGATCGTGGGACCTGGAAGGAACAGCTGGAGTAGTTTCTGCACAGACCCCAGATTTCCCAATAGACATTGTGACAAGCACAAGGGATGTTAAAGATAAAGATTACCAAGCCATAGACGTATAATGAGAAACAGTGAAGTGGTACCCGAAGCATGTTCCACAGCTGCCAGTTTTCAATTTAGAGAGTACTGCATGACTGCTTTATTTGACCTTTTCTCTGGCGATCATGGAGACTTACAAACATGAAAATTCAGATTTATAGAAAGTAAGAAAAGGTATTGCTGGTTCATACTATAGGAAAAAAAATTTCTAGATTCTAGAAGCATGTTGAAAAGCATTTTGTATACAGCTATAACTTACTGGTCTGTTTGGCAGACTTTTGTGATAGTCCAAAGACCCTGAGGGTCAGAGCAGCTGGAAGTCTAGGACAAAAGAACTGTCATGGGTGGCTTTTGTTCATCAAAGCAAAGGTTTTCCCTGAGTGTCTGACTGTGGTTCCCAAACAATATCTATGGCACTGTTTGCTTCAGGTGATTGTGGGTCCTGCTGGTCTGTTTGTCAGTTCTGTGAAGGCAAAGGGACAATTATCGCTGCATGTCATCTAGACAATCAACCAAATAGAGCTGGTAGAGAGTGGTTAGTTGTTGCACGTTATTTGTCATGTAAATTAAACCTCTTAATTTATCTAAAAATACTATTTTTATATACTTGGTATGAAACACGTACTTAAAAATTGTTTAAAATATTTATATGGAGAATAAGAGTTTGTTTTCATTTTGGTAAAGGCTTGCAGTTTTAACAAGAAATGCACTACCATCATGTATTAGATCAAATACTATTTATTGTTAAGATATTATGTAGTTTACAAATTTATTCCCTTTTATGTGCATGCAATTTGCAATGAATGTATTCATGCTGGTGGAATACAAATAAATTAAGGTATTATTTTATTAAAAAAAATAAACCAGCTGGAATGTTGTATCCTATACTAAGTCAGCTATCACTACTTAAAAGTGAATTGCTAAACTGATAACATTAAGTATTCTTGGTTTGTGTCTTAGCATTGCAATATTATTGATAAGACCAAGTCAACATTTTACTTCACACCCCTGTTTTGGGATTTTAAATATGAACAAGAAAATTAAGAGGGATAAAAAACATTGAGTAAAACTAGGCATATTAAAGGAGAAAAATATAATGGTTTAATCAGAGACAAAGACAGACATTTACTCTATTTATTTATTTGATTATTTTTATTTATATATGTAAAAAATAGCTTTGACTTTTAGCCAAAAAGAAAAGACACTATAGGTTTGCAATTTTTTAAATCCAGAATGTGATTTAATACCCAAAGGAAAACTAGAATTGTTTTAAGTATTTAACATATTAGGAACTTGCTACAGTGGAACCACATATTTCAAGATGGGCAGTATGCATCATATTTGCATGTTCTTTCGCAAGCTTTCTAAAAAAAAAAAAATAAAAATTAACAACCCAAAATAAATGTTCTAAAATTGAAAAGTAAATTAAGTTACATTTACTAATTAATGCAAACAGGTGATTGTTAATCAAAGGAAAAGTTTTACAGAGCACAGATTTATGTTTAACTTCCTTATGAGTATTTTTTTCTGAAAACTTCAAAGACTAAGTTCATTGTTAACATTTGGATCTGCGCAGGAACACAAATCCCAGCTGATACTCTGTGCCCGACTTACATCCTTTCACATCTTTTTTCCCACTGGTACAAATTAAGGACAGAGTGTCGTCTCTCATTTTAACCTGCCTGAATTTTGTCAGCATTTCTATGCTTCAACATGAGTGTTTATATAGAGTTTCTTATTTCACCTCCATTCCAGTTTTCATTAATTTAAGGTTAAATAGAGAAGTGCTGATTAAATAAGGCATATGCCAGAAATTAGAAAGTGAGTATCAAATACAGATCTGTGGTATTTCTGCAAACAAACCTGGCTTCTCCTTAGCAATCTGCCACCGTCCACCCCGCTGCAGGCCCAGGGCAGGCACATGCCCGTAGAGTCCCACTTGCCAGAAGTCAGGAGCTGCATAACATGGGGCAGTGGGGACAAGGTGCCCAGCAGAGCATCCAGAAGCTCGGTGGCCATGCGGCAACACCTCGCCACAGCTGCCAGCCAGCACACTGTATAGCCATGCCCATCTCCTGCTGTCATCGTAAAGCGCAGATGCCGGTTCCTTGGGATGCTCGGGCACATGCTGACAAATCCTGATTCCTCACTGACACCACCTTCAAGCCCCACAAGGTAAGCTGCCCTCAAACTATTGCATTAATGAAATACACAGGCTAATCTAACTCCCCGTATCCCAGCCACTGACTGGGGCTGCATAAACATACTGTTTGTCTATCATGCTTAGTTCCCAATATCACTTAATAATTTCTGTTGCATATATGCATATACAAATTGGGAACAGTGTTTACTTTCTCATTTTACAAGCAATACATGAACCATTATGTACATGCTTTAAAGTTTTAGTGGTGGGGTTTTTTTTTCCAATATAAACACTGATGTTGTGAAATTAAAACTGAATGTTTTGTTCTGGAGTTTTTGTGTTAGTTTCATATAAAATGTAAAAACATCAGTGGAAACAAACAGCCACTTTGCATAAATAGCTGTAGCTTTACTGTGTACATTTAATTCTAAATTAAAAAAAAAAAAAAAAGGCACATGCAGTAATTGAGAAGCAACAGCACTAGAATATCTGTTCTTAGTAGTTCCTTGTTTCTGCAAGTGTCAAATATACCCTTCACAAAGTTGGCAAACACTATGCCATTTGCATTGGCTGTAATTTCAAAGAACATACATAGCCATTACCTGGATTGCAGAGAGTCTGTAAAATGGGCATCACACAGATGAGTCCACTGCCTTGCAGGGAAAAGCTCAGGCGACTTAGCACAGGACAGGAATTCATTCGAGGCCAAAACCAAGTAAGGAAAGAGGAAGGTCAGCAAAATAGAAATTTGGATTTGAAGGCTGGGTCTATTTTAAACTCCTTGACACCATTATATTATGAAAGCCACAGGAAAAGAATATCCTAAGCAGCTTTTGTTAGAAAATATCTGGCAACCAATGCAACAAAATTCAGTTTTGAAGGTAAAATGGCAATTTGTAGGGACAAATGAGAAGGCACATACATTTTGGAATGTAACAGTAATTTCCAAACAGGATTACCACAAGCAGAATAGTTCTATACACACTGTGGCCATAGAGGATTTCTAGGTTTAAAGCAACAACCACTGTAATATTCAAGTGTACCCTCAAAAGGTGCTCATTATGAACATCAGTGCAAACATCCCACACTCTAATATCCAGCAGCCCAGCTCCCTTTTTGCACTAAGCTTTACAAAAATAAAAAATAGAATTCATTTTTGTGTCAGGATTGTGCTTCTCATATAATTCTGCATCAATTTACTTCCTAAATTTTCTGCATTTTCTTCCTGTTTTGCATTTTCCATCACTGTTAGTTTCTTAATTCTGTAAGTAACTGTTCTTTCTATTTCTTTCTTTTCCCTGTGTTGGGTTTTTTTTTTCCTCATCTGTTCTCTTTTTTATCCCCTTTAGAACACCATCAAACTCAACCATTTATTTCCTCACTTTCTGGTCATTTGCCTGTAAAAAAACATTCTAGCCTGCCACTAATGAACTAAGTGGTTACTGAACTCCTGCAATAGGACAGCAGATTTGGACTGTGTCAAGATTTCAGCAGTAAATCACCAGTCTCTAACCAAAATCTTGTGCACTATTAACTTCTTACAATGCTTACAATACAATGCCAATTTGACAATGGGAAAAAAAGTTGCTGAAAAAAAAGAGGCATTGAAAAAAAATCAAAAAAACCCCACCCCAATATAGTATCCCCAATTAATTTTCTCCTATTTTCTACTTTTATACCTTCAGATCTATTTTTAAAGACATGCATTTGTGTTGTACTCATTATAATTGCTAGATTTAATTTAAGAAACACAGCTTATCATAAATTCTGCAAATACTCATCATTTTTTTAAAAGTCATCCACAGCTCTTGTGATAACCTTGCTTTGACCCATCTGCTGGTTATCTACCACAAATAATTTACTCTCTAATTAGTCCATCTTCTAACTGCACAGGAGATTTCAAAGCTTTATGAGGCAATTTTGTAACACACTATGTCACTAGCCTCACCTGGTCTCTTGTAAAAAAAAAAAAAAAAAAAAAAAAAAATCTGTGTTTCACAAATGAAGTTTTGGGATGAAGCAAACTGTTCTCAATCTTTTCTGCACCTTCTTTCCTTAACCTAAAAGCACTTGGTACCAACACCCCTCTCAGTGGGACACACTGCAGATATTTAGTGCTGCTGGGCCTACCAGAGAAAGTGCACAGTCACATTCCCATTTTCTAGAAAAATGCTTCTAACTTCCCTCAGCATTAAAAGAATGAGTCCGTAGCTGGGAATTTGGGCAGCAATTGAGCGAGCAGTGAGAAAAGGGAAAAGGCTGGTGCTTGGTTTCCTGCCTCCATCCCCCAACTCAGTACAGGGAATTTTCACAGCAGTCACCAATTCCAGCAGCCTACATGGTACTAAGCCTTCAGTTCACTCAGAAAATCAGATAACTTGTCACAAGAAACCGAAGCCCATCTCCCTCAGTATCTGCAAATCATCAAAATAGTCAAATCATATTAAGAAAAATGCATAGCTGCAAATTTGTTAGATATTGCCACACACTAAATCTGTCTTATCCCTTCCAAGACAAGCATAAAAGTCATATCATGATTCCTAGTCCAACCACTGATATCTGTACTTCATGAACTTCTCTTTCAGGGTCTCTGTATTTCTCTTACCATGCACAGTCAGTAGCAACAACAATTCATGAACAGCAATTTCCTGCTTCAAAAACACAAAGAAATGCCACAGATCTGATCCTTTTGTTTAGAGAAACTGGCTGATGAAAAGAGAATTTTATTTCATGTGTACCTTGATGCCAGAAGTCTCCCAGACTTTGGAGATTTCTCAAAGAAGCAAGTTAATGAAGGTTAAGAGTTGACTCATTTCAGTCAGAACTCAGAATCACGGTGCAAGAGGAGAAGCGGCACCTTCTTCTTTCAAGCTGTTTTAATGTTTAAAATTTAGTATGTACTCTTACATTTATGTCTTGATGGTGTGTTTTAAGTCCTGTTATTTATGTACAAGAGATTAACACTTGAATTTATTCTTTTTCCACAGCTCTTCAGGAACATGTTAATTTTTTGCCATAATAAATCCAAAGGTCTTATACATGACCAAGAAACAGCCCAGTATGACAGAGGCAAGGTATTAAAAAAGAGTAGTAGAGATCTTTATCTTCAATGACACCGAATTGTACGAATTATGTATTACAATGGTAAATGGCTGGTATTTATCTAACCATAGGACAAAATGTCAACAGAATTAATCTCACATGGAATAAATGTTTCCACTAACTGGCTTATGAGGAACATTGAGAAGAAACGTGTTTCCTCAGTTTTCTGATTTTCTTGTCCTAGTTGCATTATCAACTTCACATATTAAAAATACTCTGATAAGGTCCCTAAAAGTTACAACTAAAGAGAATTATTTAAAATTCATTCTTTTTTTACTTGCCTTTGACCTATTGCAGTTGTTTTTCCACAAAACATAAGGGACAGAGTAGTGCAAAAGAGATACTTAACACTGTGATAAATCACAACTGTAGGAACTTCTGCATTAAGGACACTCAGACATCACAAGCATCACATAGAAAATGCTCAGAAACAGGCAAAACTAGAGTTTGTGCAGATGAATCCTAGGGTCTTACAAAACAATAGTGGAAGTATTAAGTAAATCAAAAAGTGGCAGAAGTTTTCTCGGGGAAACATATAAAGAAGGATTTTTTTTTTTAAATTAAAAACTCACAAGCCTTCACATTTAACAGTTCACACATCATAAGGATTTAGGACAGTCAGCGCAAATTTCCAAATGTGTAAATCCATCTTATCTGCACTTAAAATTTCACATTTCATATATAGCGAGTGATGTTATATGTATGTATTCACCCTGCCCTGGCCTGCATGGTTCCTTATTTTTAGTAAATTCTACCTCTGATCTCTTTGTACAATTAAATGGACTACTTCTTCCTTTGTTTCCCCTAATGAAACACAAGATAACTGTGTAGTCACTTAAAACCCACATATTTGGAAAATTTTTCCTTCACGAGGCACTTTAAAGATTTTGCTTCTTGTTCTAAAAACCAAAGCTTCCTTCAAGAAGAAAAAAAATAACATTGTTAGCCACCCTATATACAAACAATCAAATCCCACGCACCGGCTTCTTTTTGACTCTGCAGTCAGACACAGGACAAAACCAGCAGTACCATGAGACAAATTGGAACCACAAGTCTCAATAGGCAGTAACTTTACAGGCTAATTATGCCTTCTTAAAGGCCAACATTGTCAATCACTTACTTCCTGAGTTTCCTTCCACGATGTTGTAACTTAACACGTATATGTAGCGCTACTGGATTTTTTTCTACCCCTACACACCACTGATCCACAGAAATACAGCTCACATTCTTACTAGGAAAATTTCAGGATAATTCCAGTAACTATACAAGTGGCTGTTAAACAGAATTTTAAAGCCTGTAGTATGTGAAAAACGTATGGGTTTCTCGTGTTAGATGTGAAAATTATAACGACACAAATGAAAATATTTTTCTTCTCACTCACGAGTCTGAAATTGTTTTCCAAAAGCAAATGGCAAAGTCCTCTTCTGCCCCTTTGCTTGCAATGAAATCTAATAGATGTGGAGGAAAAAAAAACCCAACACACATTTTCTCTGAATGCCACGCTGTCTCATAATAGTATTTTTAAATTTTACTGGGTCATGCTTGTCAAGCAGCTATCACGGGTTTAAAAAAATGTGATCACCTTCTTATTTTTCCCTACAGAAAATTAGCAGTTTGCACTAGAGGTTGTGCTGCAAAATCTCTGATGAATGTATATACACAGTGTACTAATAGCTACTGGCACTTCTACCATATCGGAGATAAGGCAAATCTTCCTCACTCACCACCTCTCTAACAACTCAGCACCCCTCTAACAACAAGCAAAGCTCCTTTAAAAAAGAAAATTGCTGGTTAGTCTTTTGTAATTTTTTTTTTTTTTAATATCCTTAATAATCTCTTTTAGGACTAAATTATCTTAATAAAATGCAGCAATATGACAAATACAAAGAATCCAAGGCAAGAAGCTGCCTATTTGTGAGGCAAATCAGTATGTAAACATAAGTATTCTTTGAACCCTTGGTAAGAACAGAGCCTTTCAGCAACTGGCTGTTATGCAAAGCTTCTGTCTATATAGCTACGTAGTGGCAAAAAAAAAAAAACCAAACAAAAAAACCCCAAAAAACCCAAACATCAAAAAAACCCAGAAGAATTGTAAAAACTCTCAGGGACATTTGACAATATCCTCACTGGAGCCATAGCACACAAGTCTTTTCAAGCATTGGTTGCCCTTCACTTCAATAAGAAAATTGTATTTGAAAATTAATGGCATCATATGGAGCTTAGTTTAGCAATTATTCACATCGCAGTAGAAACTGGAATGCCTAAAGGAGTTCAGGGGTCTATTGTATTCACCACAGTATACGGGGATAATATGAAGTTCAGAGAGCTTTCAGCCTAACAAAACAAAGAGCAGCACAAAAGGGAGAAAAAGGAGTACAAAAAGTTTATCCAAGGTCCCTCAACAGCTCGTGAGGAGGCAGGAGCAGAGCCCCTGGCTGCCCGGGCATGGACCCCTCGCCCAGCCTGGTGGCAGCGGGCAGGAGTGTCCTGCCCTCCCCTGTGGCAGGGGAGCAGCACGCAGCTGCACCAGGGAACAGAGCTGTAGGAAAGCAGAAAGCGCTCCCAAGCACTAACACCAAAGGATTCCTAGCACTGTGCTCTGTATAAAAATAGGTTACCTACAAACAAGCCGGATGGGAGGGCTGTCTGTGGTCCAAGTGACACAGCACAGCAGTTCCGGTAACTGTGCTTGTTAAGTAACTGAGAGCAGGTGTTTGAATTACACCAGCCAGTTTGATTATTAATTAGCCTTTTTGTGTGTGCAAGGTGGAAAAAAAACGTAGCCTCTGAAGGACTTGCATAACGTTTTTATCGCACCTGCAATCCCAGGTTAGTAGGAGCAGCAGGGCAGCTCTTTTCCTTAATTTTTTATCAGACATAAAAATCACATCTGGGCAATACCTGTGCACTTCAGTGCCTGTGAGGATAAACTGCCTCAGTCAGGTACTTTCAGGGGCAAGAAGGCAGGCAATGTGTCCTAGCAATACACAGCACATCTGCTGGCTCTGCATGTCCAAGCCTCACTGCTGCTATGATCAACCTTCCAAGCAAAGGCAGTCAGGTCCTCGAGAGACATTTTACATCCTGCGCTTTCTCCCCTACCTTTTCCCCCCCATCACGGTGCAAGCAGTACTAGAAATACCCCAGGCCCCATCTGAAACCAGAAACAAACTATAGCTTGGGAAACACTGTAATCGAAATTAGACAAGCTTGGAAAAAAATGAAAGAGGATGTTGTGAGGTTACGCAGGGAGAAAATTAGAAGGGCCAAAGCCCAACTCCAACTTAATCTAGCCACTGCCGTAAAAGACAGTTAAAATGTTTCTATAAATACTTTAGCAACAAAAGGAGGGTTAAGGAGAATCTCCATCCTTCACTGGATGTGGGGGGAAGAACAGTGACCAAGGATGATGATAAGGCTGAGGTACTTAATACCTTCTTTGCTTCAGTCTTACTATTTAAGACCAGTTGTTCTCCATGTACCCAGCCCCCTGAGCTGAAAGACAGAGGGCGGGAAGCAGAATGAAGCCCCCATAATTGAAGGCAAAGCAGTTAGCAATCTGCTACACCACCTAGACCATATACAACTAGGAAACTAGGGGAGTGACCGTCCCCTTGTACTCGGCACTGGTGAGGCCGCACCCCGAATACTGTGGTCAGTTTTGGGCCCCTCACTACAGGAGGGACATTGAGGTGCTGAGGAGTGTCCAAAAAAGAGCAACAAAGTTGGTGAAGGGTCTAGAGCACAAGTGTTGTGGTTTAAACCCAGCAAGCAACTAGGACCATGCAGCCACTCGCTCACTCCCCCTTTCCCCCCCACAGAAGGGTAGGGAGAAGATGGAGAAAAGGAGGGGAAAAGGGAAAAAAAAAACCTTGTGGGTTAAGATAAAGACAATTTAATAGAACAATAATGGAAAAGGAAAATAAATAAATAAATAATAATAGTAAAAGAATAGACAAGAGACAGGTCATTCTCACTACCTGGTGAATTGGTTGCCCAGCCTGACCTGAGCAGCTATAGCAGATTCCCACCCTCCAGTCAAACCCCATTTATATACTGAGCATTACGTCTATGGTACAGAATATTCCATTGGCCATTCCATGGTTCTGTCTATGCTCCTTCTCAACTTCTATGGGAAGCCTATAAAAGTCCTTAAATACTATAAATATCACCTAGCAAGAGCTAAACCAATATGCATTCCAGACATTCCTTTCATAACAAATCTGAAACATAGCAGCCACTAGAAAGAAAATTAACTCTATCCCAGGTGAAACCAGCACAAGTAATTCTGTGAGGAGCGGCTTAGGGAACTGGGGTTGTTAGTCTGGAGAAAAGGAGTCTGAGGGGAGACCTTATCACTCCCTACAACTCCCTGAAAGGAAGTTGTAGAGAGTTGGGGGTTGGTTTCTCCTCCTGAGTAACAAGCAATAGGACAAGAGGAAATGGCCTCAAGTTGCACCAGGGAATGACTAGATTGGATATTAGGAAAAATTTCATCACTGAAAGAGGTATCAAGTATTGGAACAGGCTGTCCAGTGGCTGAGTCACCATCCCTGGACATATTTAAAAGATGTGTAGGTGTGATGCTTAGGGACATGATCTAGTGCTGGACTTGGCAATGCTATGTTAATGGTTGGACTTGATGATCTTAAAGGTTTTTTCCAACCTAAATGATTCTATGATTCAATGTTGCCTCTGAGCACAACCTTTGTGTGAGTTAATATACAATGAGGCACTCTCCTTGGTAAAGAAAAAGCTGAAAGCTTTGGGAATGGGAACAAGTCCCCCCAAAATCAGCAGCAATGAGGTCCTTTAGAGTTATTTACAGCCAACCTTCATGTTTTCAATCTGAATAAATTCAATATTGTTAACAGAGTTTGATAACTCACTGTTCATCTGTTTTGCCAGATGATGCTGAATAGGCTAACAAAGTCACAATTTCTTATGTGAATGAATGATGTTAATACTGCAGCCTGTCTCTAAAAACATTGTCCTCTTTCTAGGAATATGGAGTCTAGATATTTTGTTCTATCTTTGCTTTGAAGAAAAACAAAACCTCCTCAGTATTCATACCTTTCAGCAACTTAGGTTCAACTAACTTCAGACTGTCATATGCATATCCTTTCAGACTTTTATTTCCCATGTAATTTAAACTCCCTGTATGTGGTCAGTTGGTCCAAGGTTACCTTCTGCAATGCTCCTGCTAAAAGTCTAAAATAGACCTGATATAGGACCTTCCTCTTGTTCTTTCAGGGACCATTTGGTGATTAAATCTGCCAGCTGTCATCTCTCCAGCATGTTTTTTGCCTACCACTGTTAGTGGCATTTGTTCTCCAAACTATATTTGGGAAGTGAAAGTTTTCCACAATGAAACAGTTCTCAGTTCTCTCTCTCTCTCTCACTAGTAACAGCACTGAACTTTCCAGCCATATCCAAGTCTAGCCTAGAGAGTTTATGACAAGTTCCCAATATTTCTAGGGTCCCTTGCCGGCTCAAAGCTGAGTTCTGCAGAGTAGAAGAGCATTTAATTTTTTTGTTGCAGTCGTAAATGTCAGTTGCAGAAACTAATTTTTTTTTTTTTGTTAACTACAGTTTTATTGTAGTTCTCCAGCCAGGCTATGAATTTCATCCAGCCTGAACTTTCCTCTTAATTCTTAATATTGATGTGAATCCATTTTCACTTTCTACTTTCCTGCTATTGTTTGGTTTAAACCAGAATGTGGTGATTTAGAAATAACTTTTTCCTCTCTGGAGGGACAGCTTTTCTGATCCTAAGCTTGTTTTGTTTTATCTTGTATAAATTCTGTCATGTGAGTAACATCAGAGTAAAATAAATGGCTTAAGTGTGAGATAAAAGGATTTCATTGTCCTATTCAGAACTTCAGCCAAATATTAAAGCTGCTGATCCACAAAGAGTGTAAATATATTATTTTTAAATTGGTGCCAAGAAAACACTAGTTTTATTATTCATTGTATGTATGTTAAGTGTCTGTTACAGACTTAATTTATGACACAGGTGCAAGGTAGCCTGGAACAATGTGCTTTGCAAATAATGACTATGAAAAAGCCATGCGTTTCTGTTTGTTATTGTTCTTATTAATAAATAAACAAGCCCTCAGAACAGTGGAAAGCAGAACAAAGCAGCACATGATGATTCATTGCCGGCTGGGAAACATTCAACAAGAAAAATCTGTAAAACAACAACCAAAGCCAGAGACTAACTGCAAGGGAGGCAAAAGAATCTGCACCACCCAGGAAGAGGATCGCATGAGCCTACTAACTATAAGGTGCAACAGCAATCCGTAGGCATTATCCCAAAGCTGGGATGGATACAAGAGCTCTCTGTCATACAAGATGAACCTCAGGACTCAAGTTTTTAGGACTGATTTCTTTTCTTGTTAGCATCAGTAATAAAAATCAAATTGCAGGAAGACAATGACAGAAAATCAGGACCTGCCGTAACTTTCCTAGTGGTTTAGAGCACATCAGAATGTAACTATTCAGAAATGCTTCTTCCCCCCAGTTCATAGTTTTATTGATCTTGGGTCCTTGTTTTGTTTTTCTGTGTAAGTTCTGCCATATAAATATCACCACCACAGGGTAAATGACCTAAATGTGAGACAGAATGCTATTATGGGCATCCATAATAATTACTGCTCTATTTTCACTTGAATTATGTTACTGCCTAGTAGTGGTTACCATAAGGAGAAATTACTTCTGGTGTTCAGCTTCCATTTCATTTCAGGAAAGTCCTACTTATAATAGATTTTTAGTATTTTTTCTTTATTACTTGTGTTTAATATTTTCAAATATTTGTAAGGTATATATTCCCCTTGAAAAGGCACCAAGTCCATGTATTATATCTATAAAAAGTGCTTTTTAGAGATCTTCATAGGATCAATTTTCTCTTCTGAAAAGCCCAACTTGTCTTAGTAAGAATGCCTACCACAAAACAGTGCAAGAATAAGAGAGAACTGCAGGCCACTTGGAGCTCCTCCAGAGGAATCCATGCCTACTAGACTATTGTCGAGCTTAATTTGCATTCCAGTTTGTTAGCTTACATTTTCCTAAAAGCACTTTTGTGGGTTATCTACCTTCTCTCGTAAATCCTGGGCTATTCTGTTCCATACCTTCAGTGCATTTTTCTCTTTCATGTTAGTTGTCGCCCATAAGAAAAAAAGTTGCTTAACTGTACGTTCTCCAGCTCACTAAAGAGGGAACATCACTATCCATCAGCAGGCTTTATGGCTTCCATATTAAAGTTAATATAGCCTCTGCTTCACATAATGAGAAAATTGGTATCTTTCTTCTGCTTTCTATTTGCAATTCTTTGGGGTGCAAGGCTGAACTAGTGTTGACATTGATGTGCCTCAAAAGTAGTCATAGCAACTTTCAAAAACACCAGAATTAGATTTCCCCTCAAACTGGAGGGCTAAAAGTTATACACTAATAACTTAAAGACAGATAAAGCAACTTATTTTATGAACTCATAAAACATGAAGTTCTGACAAACTCAGATGCTGCAGAAGTATGCTGAGTACAGCTCTACCGGGAATTTTAAGGTGTAACAGATTTAACTGGAAAATTTGGAATTATGAAACCTGAAATGCCTTCTAAAATTATCTAAATTGCCACTGATGTTTAACAAAATATAAACTGTTCCCCAAAAATTAACCTAATAGTCTTTCGGTTTTCCAAGTCTGCTCTTCCACAGCAGCCCCTGCTGCACAGAATACCGCAGATTTTCATCTTTGTGATACCAAACCGTGGGGCCATTGGAAATTTGGACCATGTATACTAAGGAGCCCTAAATCTTAATTCCTAATATCAAGGATTTTGAGAACTCAGATTTAAAGTTTCAGAAGCTGTATCATATGCACTTTCATTTCAAATAACTAAACAAGAAAAGCTTTCAAAAAGCTTTCAAAAATATGCTATTTGCTTCAGATACGGCTCAAACACCAACTCCCCACGTTTCCCATATGTCGTGGTTTCAGCCAAATTTACCAAAACCAGACTAACAGATGGCTCTTCCCTCCCCCTCTCCCCCACCCCAAAAGAGGAGAGAGGAAGAGAAAGAGATAAGGAGATTTAGAAGTTTAGAATGAACTAAACTACTTTAATGAAGAATTAATATTAAAATAAAAATAAAGAAGAAAATAATGAAATAGATACAATATACACAAAACCGTATCAAGCTCCCAGGATGACAGTCACATCACCGGCAGGCACTGGGGAAGTCCCAGACTGGACTCAGCGACGAATGGGAACTGGATTCCAGCTCTAGAGTCAGGAAAACACGGGTCGGGATCAAAGGCAGACAAACAGACAGAGTCCTCTCTGGACGTCAGCCATTGCAGGAAGAGGGCTGACCCTTTGATCCCTCAGCTTTTATGCTGAGCATGGGACAGATGGGATGGAATACCCCAGTCGGTCAGGTTTGGGTCACCTGTCCTGTCCACTCCTCCCCACTAATGGGATCTCTCTACGTTTTTTCTGTTTCCGACCCTCTAAGGGGGCAAATAACAAAATTGGCTGATCTTGGTTGTTATAGCAATAAGTATAAGCAAGGGCCTCCCTGCACACCATTCCTTGGCATGGAGCACAAACATTGGTCTTATCATTCTGAGAACAAGCAGTTTTCTCCACAATATGCCATTAATTTCAGAGAGTTAGAAGAGGCCTAGCTAGGATGTAAAGTTACAGAACAGAAAATTGGTTCTGTTTTACTTCAGACCGGGACACCATAGAACAGAAATTCCAGCCACTCTACCTCAGGTATCTTGAGAATGTGTACTTTATCGATACTGCCTCAATAAATGCATGGGTCCTTCTTTGCTATGATTTTTCGATTTAAACATTTTAAAGAATTATTTTGAGCTGTTATTTTTCCATTAGCAACCATTACAGAATGACCGAAAAATACCTGCCATCCTTGCTTGACCTTTTGTGAAAAGACCATTTTCTTTCTGCAAGTGCTTTCAAATAGCTGGGTGTTTGAAGGTCAAGGAAGGATGCATTCACTCTGCAAGAGAAGTCAGCCTGTGCACCACAGATACCACTTTCCTATTATCTTCTGGTACAAGTGGGAGCATGCATTTTTCGTCTTTTACAGGAGTCATAACCAGCTCACTCCATAAACAGCAACTTTTTGAGGAGACCTAAAAAGTTATATTAATCCACTGTCTATGGAGGGACATTTTTTATACACCAAATAGAATACTTCACTCAGATGGCTGCCAATTAAGGCCTTATAATATGTAACTAATCTCTCTTTCTTCTACACATACAGTAAACACACTGCCAGAATAGAATTTTTCACCTGATTCTCAAAAACTATTTCAGATAGGTTTCTAAGACTTGAGCGTTATTAACAATTTCATATTTTCTTTCCTTCCATAATTCCTTGCCTTTCACTTTTGAAGCAATGTGCTGTAGGGACAGGAACACAAATTTCCAACTTGCAGGTAGTTTTCTGCTTGTCTACTTATACAATACTTTTGTCATCAGGTGCAGTTCCCTGAGAAGCCTGAACTGTCACAGCAGAGTATTTGATTAGCTAAGGAAAGAATCAGATTGCACACTGGGCAGACCCATAACAACAACAATAAAAAACCTCACCTCTCTCACCTTTGTCTCTGAACTTTCTAAGGAAGCACTAAGCATCAAATGGAGAGAGCAGTCACTCGAATATCTAATAAATGTCATTATAACTAGAAACTAAAATTTCCTGAGGTACTCTGCACTTCAGGTAAAATCACTGAGTTACAGTTTCCAGCAAGAGAGACAGGACTTCTAAGACTCCAGTGCTGTATCAAACATATAGCTGTGCTGTTAAGACAAGTTTCTTGCTGTTTCAACAGTTCCTTTCCATTAATTTGAAAATCAAGTGTTAAAAGCCTGAAAGCAAAACACTGCACATCTACCCAAAAGATAATTATTTTCAAACTTCCAGTTCAGCAAAAATTTAAAAAATAATTCATTCTTGCTCAAAATGCGATAGGCCCCATCCCCACCCCAGGATTTACATTATCAGTGAACTTAAAATGCATTTATTTATTTTTGCCTTCTACACCCTTCTGCAGCTGATGATAACTAAAATATATTTAAACTACAAATAATTCAAGATTAGACTAACATCTGCTTCTGGAAAGTCGAGCCAACCTTAGGAGAAAAAGAACCCGAAATTTCAAAGCAAAATCCAAACAGGCTGCCCAGCTGGAGCTGAAATCCTTTCTTACTTCTTACTCTCCTGCTTATTTTCTGTCTACTCCATTTCACACTGCACTCCATTTCACAAGTGAAGGAAACAACCAGCTCCTAAATTAAGTTTCCTTAAGGAAGGCCATTAACAACTGGATCAACTTCCATCAAATTAGCTCAGCTCAGACTCGATGGCTCCTTTCCCCACACAGCAGGTTTTGTCACTGGGATCTCGATATGCCTGTGTCCAGAATGTAAAGGACTTTGTACCCTGGGTGGTCTTTGGCTACCATTTTAATTTGCTTCCTAGCCAAAAGATTTCCAATCGATTGTGATAATCCTTGAAAAGAAGAGCCACAGGGGTAGGTAGCAAGCACAGCAGTAAGCCTCTGGGGAGGGAAACACTACTACTCCAAGAGGAGAGGAGCAAGGAAACCCAGGCGAGAAGCAATAAAACAAAAAATTATGAGGAAGGTTTGTGTGTGTTAAAAAATAAGTGCAGCAGAGCTGGTAATTGCAGAGAATGGCAAGAAGCAGGCAAAAGCCCTGAAACAGGAATGGCCACAACAAAATATTCTGCTGGGGAATAACAAAAGGTTTTGACAGTCTCCAGGATTTTTGACAGCTAACAGGAGAGCAGGACCTGACAGCAAGGCACAAATGAGCTGTGTATACGCACAGTCTGTGACAATCCATTCCTCCAAAAACTTCCATTTTAATAAAGAAGGTACATAAATTGCCAAAGAAGCAGCAGCACAGGCAGGAAAAGCAACTTACAGGTAGTAGATACCCAGCAGACGGGTGATGAAACCAGAAACAGGCATGACATCTTCTCCCGAGTCTTGGGCCAGCTCCTCTCCAACAGCCCACACTGACCCCCTAAACTTTGTTAAGTACTTAACATGCCGGCTTGCTCTCACCCCACCTTGGTACCAGTGTACATCCTGTGCTTTGTTGAGCAACTGGCTGTCCACCAACACCCACAGCCCCGTCCCCCGTTAGTTTACACAGGCCATTCAAACACACAAGAATTATAAGATCCATCTGAAAAGCACACCAGCCCCCAGCACTGAGTTGCAGGTGACACTCAAGGTCGAAGCTGTGACCTTGTTATCTTACTCAATTACAGTAAGGAATGGATGCAACATCTTTCTACTGCTCTTCAGGCAATTTGCACATTTCCTGAAGGCAATTTTGACTTCTAGTAACACCCAATCCCTGCCATAGAGCAAGCAGCAAAGCATAATAAAAAAAAAAAAGGCAAAAAAACAGTCAAACAACAAAAGCATGTGCCTAGAAAGACAATAATGTTTTGAGTGTCTCTATCAATATATGGATAATATGAAAAAAGTTAGAAAGCTACACAGTGATAAGAAACCTTGAAATAAAACAAGGGTATTTAGCAAAGTCCAATATATCTAGACATTGGGACTGGTTTTTTTAATACTACTAAATTTGTAAGATTACAGCATCCTCTTTCATGGGGTGTATGGTTTTGATGAAGTGGGATAGGAAAAGCATATGCAGAAACTCACATGAGGACTAGCTGCAGTGCAAAAACTGATGACATCACGTTTGCGGTATAACCTCAAACTTTTTTTGCTTTTGTAAATGAATACTGAGTTCACTAAAGTTATAAAGCCATCACAGAAGACTCTTTCAGCCTGAGACAAACACCTTGCACTGTGTTACATTCAGGTAGCACCTAATGGCCTCTCTGACAATGCAGAAGAAAAACTTGCACACATTTCATAGTTCAGAAGGGAATTTATGCTTCCTGACACAAGTTTCCAGTCTCTGCTCCTCTCTTGGCTGCTGTTAGCATTCTGCCTTCTTCACAACCTCCAGTCCACCAGCCCTTAGAGACCATCATGCAGTGCATTACTGGAGTCATCTGCAGTCTAAACCACATCCATGTGATCTTCATTTACACAACCAAAAACTCATTTTCACAAGAACCTCTTGCTTGTTTTGTGAAGGGATGATGCTGAGGTTCAAGGAAGTTGTAAATTTCTGTCATGTCCCTTGAGAGGCTTATAAACTTCAATGAAAGAACAAAAACAACAACCGTATCTTCTCTATGGCCTTTCCCCCCTTTAGTACTCTTCCTGTTGCCACTTCCTTACTACAGTTGTATCATATTGTTATATTTCCTTTTATATATATATATATATCCTGATACATTTTTCACATCCAAATGCTGTCCAATATTTTTTGAATAGTAGATGCTACTAAGAGGAATGCCTAGCTCAGTCATGGAACCCCAGCAAATGACTTGTAATAGCGGTTTGTAATAACACCATGTACTAAAGCATTTTTGAGTGGTTTTCAAAGGGAACTTGTCTATTTTACCCCCTTTTTTCATCTCTGACTTTCATAGTAAATCCTGGATAAGATTCTCATTTAAGTGTCTGCCACTTCTCTTAAGCTCTCTGAAGAACAAAGCAATTACTGCATATGCCTCTGACAATTTTGCTTACCTTTAAGCTGCTCCTGAAGATCTACTTCCAGTTATCAAGAGAAACACTACATAAAATCACTACGTGAACCATAAATGCATGGTATATGTAGCATCACGGCATAATGAGGAGCATCCAGAATACATATCCAAGTTAGTCTCTGAATGAAATAAGCCCTGCAACAGAGTCATGATGTCCTCTTCCCTTTTGCTGCCTTGTGTAATTATTGAGAGAAACTCAGATACTGAGAAATTAGAACCAGGTAAGAAACCTGAGCCTGTATACCTAAAGAGATTTTTGTATGGTCACACCTGAGAAATAGAAATCTAGTAATTGAATCCAGTACCTATCTACACTATACAATGAACAGGAAAATTTCTTGCAATAGGCTAAGGATACAGTGGGAACAAGGTTTGGGTACAGATGATACCTTCAGTAGACTACTGAACACAGTTTAGAACAATAGGATCTATATTTCATAGATTCATAGATTCATAGATTGGTCCAGGCCGGAAGGGACCTCCAAAGGTCATCTAGTCCGACCTCCCCACAGTCAGCAGGGACACCTCCTACTAGACCAGGTTGCCCAGGGCCTCGTCGAGCTTCACCTTGAATATCTCAAGGGAAGGGGCCTCAACCACCTCCCTGGGCAACCTGTTCCAGTGTTCCACCACCCTCACGGTAAAGAATTTTTTCCTAATATCCAATCTAAATCTCCCCTTCTCCAGCTTAAAACCATTGCCCCTCGTCCTGTCGCTGCAGGCCTTTGTAAACAGGCCCTCCCCAGCCTTCCTGTAGGCCCCCCTCAGGTACTGGAAGGCCGCTATGAGGTCTCCCCGGAGCCTCCTTTTCTCCAAGCTAAACAACCCCAGCTCCCTCAGCCTGTCCTCATAGGAGAGGTGCTCCAGCCCCCTGATCATTTTGGTGGCCCTCCTCTGGACCCGCTCCATCAGGTCCATGTCCTTTCTATATTGAGGGCTCCAGACCTGCACACAGTACTCCAGGTGAGGTCTCACCAGAGCAGAGTAAAGTGGCAGAATCACCTCTCTGGATCTGCTGGCAACACTTCTTTTGATGCAGCCCAGGACGTGATTGGCCTTTTGGGCTGCGAGAGCACATTGCCTGCTCATGTCCAGCTTCTCGTCAATCAGCACCCCCAAGTCCCTTTCCTCAGGGCTGCTTTCTAATACCTCATCCCCCAGTCTGTATTTATACTGAGGATTGTTTCTTCCCAGGTGCAGAATCCTGCACTTGCTTTTGTTGAACCTCATGAGGTTCATCTGGGCCCACCTCTCCAGCCTGTCCAGGTCCCTCTGAATGACATCCCGTCCCTCCGATGTATCGACAACACCACACAGCTTGGTGTCATCTGCAAACTTGCTGATGGTGCTCTCGATCCCTCTGTCTATGTCTTTGATAAAAATGTTAAACAGTACTGGTCCCAGGACGGACCCTTGAGGGACACCACTAGTCACTGCTCTCCATCTGGACTTAAAGCCATTGAGTACCACCCTCTGGGTGCGACCATTCAGCCAATTCCTTATCCACCGAACCGTCCACCCATCAAATCCGTATCCCTCCAATTTGGCAAGTAGAATGTTGTGAGGAACTGTGTCAAAGGCCTTACAGAAGTCCAGATAGATTACATCCATAGGTCGCCCCTTGTCTACTGACCTAGTCACTTTATCATAGAAGGCCACTAGGTTAGTCAGGCAGGACTTGCCCCTAGTAAAGCCATGTTGGCTGTCCTGAATCATCCCCCTGTCCTCCATGTGCCCAAGCATGGCGTCCAGAAGGATCTGTTCCATGATCTTCCCAGGCACAGAGGTGAGGCTGACAGGTCGGTAGTTCCCAGGGTCCTCCTTTCTACCCTTTTTAAAAATGGGTGTGATGTTTCCTTTCTTCCAGTCTGCAGGGACTTCACCTGACTGCCATGACTTTTCGAATATCATGGAAAGTGGTTTTGCAACTTCATCAGCCAGTTCCTTCAGGACTCTGGGATGGATTTCATCAGGTCCCATGGACTTGTATGTCTTTAGATTCCTTAGGTGATCACGTACCATGCCTTCAGTTATAGTGGGATGGACTTTGTCACCTGGATCCTCAACTTGTGGGCCATCAATGCAAGAGCTAGGAGGAGAGGGGTTGCCAGTGAAGACTGAGGCAAAAAAATTATTGAGAACTTCCGCCTTCTCCTCCTCTGTTGATACAAGTTCCCCACTGCTGCTCAAAAAATTTAATATTTGAAGTTTCTCCAGCTCTCTGAGGCTGAAGCTTGTCTCCTGCTGACTAACAAAAATGTCATCATGCTTCCAGAGAAGCAGGGGCAGGCTTGGATGCAGGCCACTAAGCCGTATGCACAGTTTGGTACCCTTTGAAAGGACCGAGATCTTCACTTGTTCTGAAAGGTAAATATATTCTGCCTTCATAATAAGCTGAACCCTGCTATAGTGGGGCTGACTGCAGCAGGCTCACGTGGAGAGTGGGCTTAAGAGATCAGCAACTCAGATTGGTGAGCCACCTCAAATAGCCAGATTCACGGGACGCCTGGAAGTCTGAAAAGCTGCCCAAAAGGCTTGTTCCCTATTCTGAGACGAGTCATTATGACCACACTCTTTTATAAGTGTGTCATGTGCCATGTACGATACTGCATTCAAAATAATACTTAAGATACTAGGCATGGAATTGGATCAAAGCATCTGTTGCTTTTTGAAATCTTTCCCCAAGTTGCTACTGCTCACCCCCTCAGCTGGCCCATCCTTAATATAGAGTAACAATATGAAAATGTTTATAAGATCATTTCATTAAAATTTCAGGGTCATTTTCCCTTCCACGTGAAAGAGTCTTTGTATCGGGTCTATTATCTTTTTATAACCTTCCACATTCCTCTTCACTCTGCCTTTTCTTTCCCCTTCACATCTTTCTCCTAGAAATCTATCCATCCACTTGCACTTTTACTCTATATGCCAAATTATTCCTGTCACTGTGTTACACAAATGAATGTTAGAAGAGAGAGAAAAAACATGATGACATCCATATCCCCTTAGCACCCTTATTATCTCTCTTATACTCTTACTGCAAGGGCATGATTTAACATGCATCCCCTGCCCCAAGACCCCAGTGTGCAATATCATGTACTACAACACAAGTGCAGTTGTAGATGATCTCTGTCCTGAAGAAAAAGACAAGCAGACAAAAGGAGGACAAGACAGGAAAGGTGAAACACAGGTCCCAGCCTGCATCACTTCTGTTTCCACTCAACTATTTTTTCTTGTGCTAAGTCAAGTCTTGAATCATTAAACTCTTTTAATCATTTTGTGCAGTGCCTACGCAAGATTATCTAATTCTTAAAGGACTGTTTGTTGATGACTTGTTTTTATACCTGCATGCCATCCCAGGCATTTGAAAGAAGCATATGTTTCAGCTGAGGCAAAGACAACTACCACTGTAAGACGACTCCAATACTATGCCTTTTGCATGATAATCTACTTTACTGGACATAATTGTGGTTTGCAAACACCTCTTTCTTCAGAACACAACTACGTTTTTCTTAATGACCTTTGTAGTACAAATATTTCTTTTTGAGCTGTGTTAGCATAAATCAGCTGAGTTACAGTACTTGAGCACATTATACTTGCTTAAAGCTTCTAATGATTGACTGTCAGAGTAGCTAGATAAGATTCTTCTGTGAACTTGCAGACTACGCATGGCAGATATTCAGATCTGAATAATTCACAAATAACAAAAGCAGAATTACTTGCATTAACATTTTACATGCTGCATTTAAGTCTAACCTAAGAAAGTTATCTTGAAAGGGATTAAATACCCTGAGTGGAATACCTTGTGTCTTGCTATGCTTGACAGAATTTACAGTAAAGGTATTACTGGCTCTGTTAAAAGAAATATGTTTGTTTATTTACCTTCCGTATTTGATATTTGAGTATTTCTAGTAATTTACTGTTGTAAAAAACATAGCTCATCTCCTTTCAATGACAGTAATCAGCAGATGAAATGTGATGGGAAACTTGCAAATAAGGTAGATTGAAAAGCACACATTCTTGAAATCCATGGTAGTCTTATGGTGTTCAGGTGTTATTTTTAATTACAGCAGTATTGTCAAGTGGTGCCATATGGCAGTTGTATGTAATACATCACCCCACTACATTGTGACCTTCTGATAAGAAACAAAAAACCCTGCCAATTTTGGCACTCCCTATAGCGATGGCCTGTCTTCTTCATCTGTGATCAGGACTGGGGCTGTCAAAGAGACTGCACTAGAGTTCCTCGCCCCCTTCTCCCTTCAAGTCACTCTTCCAACAGGTAAGCAATAAAGTTAAAAGTCCTTCCCCTCCCTTGTTATACCATCAGCTAAGTTATTTGCTTGCTGACCAGGGCTTACTAAAAATCAATCGCAAGAGTAGGTGGGGTTTTTTTGCTTTGGTAAAAGAAGCTGAAGTGAGACAAAAGACTGATCTTCTCCTGACACCCTTCAGTTGCTATTGCAGACAGGGGAAAAGTCAGACTCACCCCATGATATTTCTGCTTTGTGTGTACCGCAGTAAGCCACATGGAAATGAGCAGGTTTTGTTCTTGCCTGGCCTCATGGCACCGGCCTCATCATTCAGAGTAGCAATAAATGCTAGTCCACATTAAGAAAATACATTAAGCGGAGAATGCATTAAGCTCAGAATCCAGCCTAAGAAACAGAAAACCAAACTGAAAAGGCTGGTTGGGTGCTGCTACCAACTAGCATTTATTAATCATTACCGATTACCTGTTGTTCATTCACAGCAGTCTCCCTAAACTCCTGAAAACAGTCAGTGTGAGAATCTAAGTGATATGAACAGCTTGTTCAACCCTGACTACTTTCACTTAACATTATATTAGCCATGGTAACAAGAAATCTGGTATTTTAGAAATGTTTTAAAAGTTTGTAGAAAAGAGGTTTTAGTAGCCAAATGTTTAGGGCTATTTCCTACTACCTTCTAAAAAAATAGCCCAAAAAAACGCCAACCCAGCCAACACATATTAGGGATATTTGAAAACCAAATATTGAGAGGAATTGAAAAGAATTAAGACATTAACCAGAAGACAAGGCAAAAAAGCCTGCACAATGTCAATCCCACACAACGAACTACTGAATCAGTCTGCTACCAAAGACAGCATACCATTGTTCCAATATATGCATTCTGATCCAAAACTTTTAATTTGCAGGCAGATCATTATACAAAGCATATAAATCATGCTATTATTTAATTTTATTATGTACTGTTAGAAATAATTTTATCCAAAATTTGATTTGATACATTTTCAGTACCTGTATTTTATCAGCATAAGCCGTACTTCCCAACACCAGTGTGACCAAAGGTGTCTCATGACTGTAAACAGTAATATAAAAATACCTTGTTTTAAAAAAAATACACTGAGAAGAAACACTTTCTTTAAGAAATTTTAGAAGAAACGCAGTATCTCATTCAGTTGGCTTGAGGCAAACCAGCTAAAAAGTATAGATCTAAATTACATGACGGCTCCTTCACTCACAGAAAAATGTCAGATTGCAGATTTAGATATTTTAAAAATTGACAAAGACATGGTGTTATCAGAAAGGACACTGCATGAGCCTAAAGCACAGTTCCAAACAAACAGACAAAAACCCACTGAAATAACTAAGGACTTGAATGACTCCTTGCCACTTAGTTCTACCGTGCCAAGAAACAAGACACATAAAACAGAACCCTTTCTGCACTGTCATTATTAAGATCTATTAATACTCATTAACTAGGGAGATGCAGATCTTTGAAGGCTTGGATGCTGCCTTTGTCAGCTTTGCGTATGTATTAAACTTCCACGCACAGCCCCTCCTTTTGCCTCCATGACACTTCTCTATACCGCTGATGTTAGCACCAGGTTCCTCGTCTCTTCCTCCTTCCCTCTAGTCCTTCTCTCAGGATGATCAGCAACAGCCTTTCCTTGGCATCTGCAGCCCTTCACTGTTAAGCAGAATAGCTGTTTGGTTTTTAACAGTCACAAGCTTAGTTTCTTCTCCACAAGCAATTTGCTTTCATATTTTAAATGCTCAAGCCAATTTAATAAACGTGAGTGATAACCTGATAAACTTTTTCCCACTGAACAGAGCAATGTTTCTTCAGCTTCATACTAATATGCTTTAGTCCTCAGATGATAAAAGCAGCTCTGACCACTAATTACTTGGCCTCGAAGAAAACCCACAAGAATGTGAATGAGGTCCATGTATTATTCAAGGTGCTCTGAAAAAGACTTCTGGTGAACAGACCTTCATCTCATTTAACACAAGCCACAAGATAATGAACAGTTAGTAATCATCCAGCAGGTGATCTATAAGTGTAAAGCCCTTAAAGTGGTAAGAAATTTCTATAGAAAGTTACTCTCGTCAGCCATTCCTTTTTTTTTTTTAGCATGTTTCTTTTAAAGAGGCAGAGGGTTAAGTTCCTCTCAAATACTACATTTCTTTTTTAAAATCCTATCATAAGTAATCTCTACAGATTATACATTATATACATATCAGCAGTTCCTTCTTGTGCTGAGAAGTGATGTATGGCTGTGCAAGAGGAGCTGCAACAGCATGTGCTTGGCTCTACGGTTTTGATTTATTACATTCAGTTGAGAGAAAACAAAGGTTACCTCAAAGTACTTTAGCACATATGTTCATAGAGTTATTTTTAGACTTGCATAGAGTTCATCTAAGAAAACAGGTTGGTGTACACTGTGCTATGCGTGCACTGTAGGCTATGGACCTGAATGTATCTGAAGTCAACAAACTGTGTGACTTCATTTTAAAAGTAAGTTAAATAGAAATGATACAACAGGGAAAGATTCATAATTACTGCTGTATTTCCAGACATCTGCCAACAACTGTTCCATATTCTGACGAGCACCAAGATGGCATTGATGATGTTAGTGTTAATTAAACTGAAATTGATGTGCGCCATGTTTGGGAAAGATGATTTTTCCTTTTAGCATCAACTGTTTGTGCTTTTGAAATCACAATATTACAATTTAAATTTATTTTTTATTTCATTATAGACTGATAATATCTAGTAAATATTCATTTTTGTTCTACTAAAGAATTTGGTCATAGAAGGGAATGACAGATTAAATAGCATTTCTACTACAAATATACTCAAGGGTTGAAAAACTGGGAATATCATTGCAAAAAGGTTCAGTTCAACACATTTGGTAAAAGGATCCAGCACATTCCTGTTTTCAGTCATTGAACTATTAAAAATTAGGGTCATTGATGCCAAAATTTTCAAACCTTTGTTTTTGTTTCAAGTCAAAATTTATTTATTCACTTAGGGTAATCTCATGAGAGGGGCTTTGTGGTTTTCCAGAACAAGCCATGTTTCTATGGCTTTCTCAGATTGGAAGGCTTTGTATCGTAATTAACTAAACCTCTTATTCTTTAAAACAGAAGCAATGCACACAATAGCAAAACAGATTTAAACAGGTACAATTAAGAGCATCCAGGGGGAAAAACCCGCTATCATTAACACATGATCAACAGAAGCTTGCCTAGCGCTTGTGTTCTCATTAAGTTCCCTTTATACTGAATTTGTTCTAGTGCAGACTTTCTCAGTGTTTCCCCTCCAATTTTTCCAACAAAGAAACTAAAGCCAGAAGGATTCTCTCTGCTGCTTGCACAACAATTCAAGCCCAAAGGCACAAAATAATATACTGGGCCTAACAGAGTCTGAGATGTCTTATCGAGAGCAAAGATTGTGCCATGATGAATGTTCATGAGAGCTCACAGACAACCTAAATTCTTGCCTTTTCCCATTTTGATTGCTTGATTTTGTAAACTTAAATTGCATATCATTATAACACACTGAAGTGAAGATTTGTTCTAAAATGCCATCATAGAAATGGCTTCTTTTTACCTATGACTGTACTTTCAAGAGAGTTGCTAGCTGTCCTGCTATATCTCCACTTTTGCTTGGAAACACTGGCTGTTACAGCTCTAGCTAAGGCACAGGGAGTTTAAAGTTTAAAGCCCTAGTTTTGTAAATTCAGTTGCCTGAAAACGCAGCTGTGTGGCTTGCCTTACCACAGTATTAACAAATATCCCAGTATTACCAAAGATATGAGTCTGATGTTCAGCCAGTTAGCCTTGGAAAAGAGAAAGCAACTTTGCTGTGGGCTCCACAGGGAAGTGTACATCCTCTGGGCACCGTGCTTCTTGCAGGGGACCTCAACCTGTCTCCAAGCACACTGGATCATCATCCATGAAACATGTCAAAATACTACTAATGATTCTAGTGCTGATCCTCAGCTCTACCACCTGCCTCCAGGCTAAGCAACAAATTGGCTGGGGCAAGTGAGGTGACTATACTCTTCTGTTTCTAGCTCTTCTAACATCACTTTGGGGATATCTATTTTGCGTTTTATAGTAGAGCACAGATATGCCCACAGAGACCTTGATATTGCAAAACTTACTGAGGATAACATCTAGTCAGACTGAAGTTTTAACGTTTGTTTTAAAGACTGACATATCTCAAGTGTAAGCAAATTAAGAATTTCTGTAATAAATCAACATTTAAGATGAAAACTGTCATCTTCTGTGATTCTAAAATTTCACTTTTCTGCCATTTAATGAACTATATTTTTCTGAACGTACTTCTCACTCACAGTACTTCTAAGCAGTGTTTTCAGAAGTCTTACTCCAAACTAATTATTACTGCACAATTACTATCACTTGTGAGATGGGATATTTTAAAGTATCCTTTAATAAATATTAGAAGCTTAGAGGTGTCATAGACATAGTGGTATTCACTTGCTAGGAAAACAGCCAGCTTCCCGTTCTCTCTCATTCCTATGTCCAAGGAAAAGATGTGACTAGTGAAATTGGTTAGAGACCCATCACAAAGGCTCCCCTGGGATACATTTTATTGCAATTCAGTGTGCTTCCTTTCAGCCCATTACTATCCTCTCTGGGTTTCAGGCCGAAAATAAACTTGAAAGGAGTTCAAAGTCTGAATCTCATTTAGAAGTTTGTTGGATCTCCAAAAGACTAGCAGATGTGCCTGTCTCTTAACTTCTCTCATCCTCCTACCTCTGGTGAAGAATTTTATCAGGTTAGTAATTGCAATGAAATATCAATCATTACATAAATATGAAAGCATTTTACAAGTCTTTAAAAATCTGTACTTTCTGTGCCCCTCTGCCAAACAGTAACAGATGTTGAGCCAGCTTTCAAACAGATCAGTGACACTGATATCAACGTTTGTTTACACATATCAGTTCCTGAACACAAATGATGTCAGACTGATCTGGTCACGATTTTTTTGACAAAATATATTTGGATTGAGTTCTTTTTATTTTTGGGGCAGATGGGGGAGAAATATTAAAAAAATATATTAATTCACCAAAATCAAAACCATTGCCAGAAAGTATCCATTTTAATGCTCTTGGAGATATTTTTGACAGTCAACACAAAAATTCTAGACAAAATGAGATGTTTCATCATTCTCAAAACAATTTCATGCTCAGAAATACCATTTGCATATTTTGCACTATGTTGACTCCACTAGTGATATGTTCTCCCTCAGTTCTGCCAAATTACCTTTTTTTTTTTTTTTTTTTTACAATCAAATACTATTCCAACAATACACAAGCATTAGAATGGAAGTTCAGATCAATAAGAATAATAAAAGGAACTTTAGAAACTCAGAGTTCAAACCAAGGCTTTCCCTGTACTAAAAAACTAAACACATTGATCTCAAATGCATTAAGGAAAGACATCACAAACTACTAATATCAACCCCTTAAAGTAATTCAAAACACTTGCTTAAAATTGTTTTAGGTCACACATGTAAGTCAAATATTTGGACTGACAGGACTTGGACACTATAATGAAAATTAGGTGCTGCATATCAGCTACACCAAACCAGTTATCCATGTGCCTGTTCTTCCCCACCTATATCCTATCCTTCAATGCAAAGAAAAAAAAGGGTAAGTGGCTTCAGATGATCTTGCATTTACCAAAAGATAGTTGTCACATATTTACACTTTTTCCGTGGAACCATCAATACATATTTTGTTCTGGTATCACAGCCCTTAGATTTCACTTGAGTTTTACTTACACTTAGACACTCTGTCAGATCATTTCATTTTCCTATGTATCAGCCACAAAAACTGGCCATCAGATGTCAGAAGGGTTGCGAGTTGCATGTTGCAGGGTTACATCCGTACCCCAAGAGCTACTTCATCTTGCTCGAATGGTTTCCTACCTCCTTTCTTCAGCCTTGCAACTAAATACCATCTGTCCCTTAATTGTCAATCTGGTTGTCTCTCAAACCACAACGCAGTAAAAATCCTGACAATGACTTATTTTCAAATTATATGTAACACATTACAAATGTTTTTTAAAATCTGAAAGTTTTCAGCTACATTTTGACAACTTGTTTCTCTGTGTGTTTGGTTATCCAAAGACACAGTCAGTCTGCTCCTAGTGACAATGTGTGAGTACTTCACAGCACATCTAGCACACTCAATGGGAGGGCATGGAAGAATTTGCCACACCTCAGCATCCTCCTCAGCTCTCTGGCATTATTCCATCGAGTCAAGCTGTATTTGCAGCTGGGCCAATGCTGTTGCACCACTCTGAGCATAACTTGTGTTAGGGCCTAAACATGGAGCTTGCTTATTACAGCATAGGACAAAAATTATTTCCTAAAAAAAGAAATTTGTTTAGGGTACCTCTGACATTCTGTTGACCTCCTTCATTGGGTCCTCGTATCTTTTTTTGCTGCTTAGCACTCCAAAGCACTCTTCCACCTGTGATCTCCAACATAAACCAGCTCATCCTTGTGGTACAGCTAGGCAGGTGTTCTCAGGTTTCAGTAGATGACATGCTTGATGTCAGTGGCCTCCAAGCCTGCTGGTTTGGCCCAGTATCACTGCCCTCACCTGCAGTTTTTCCAGTGGAGCAACTTTGTGGCAAAATCAATTGCTGGGGACCACAATGCATCAGCGCTGGAAGCTATCTGTCATAACAGTGAGAACATAGCTGCAACTAGCTGTTTATTGGGGAAAAAAAGACATACTGGGGCCAATGTTTGTTAGGTCTCTACCACACTACTTGGGGAAGGAATATGGAATACCGATATCCTTATTATTGTGATAATCTGTTGTGAAATTTTACTCTCCATGGAAAAACAAAGCATAGAGTTGATCACTGTCAAAATAAAAGTGTTATTTATAACTTGTACTAGCTTAGAAAAGCTTTCACAAGCAAACTACAGAGGGCAGGCTACAAAACAGACAGATTCACCCTATGCTGGGCTCTGTTAATTGAAAGTTGTTTATTTCTTGTTAGTTGTCTGAGACTGAGCTAGATGTTATAGGATATCCTTGAAATAATCAGTCCCTTCAGATCTACAAGGGAGGTAAAGAGGGTTGCTGAAAGGCAAGATTCCTGCTGCAGAAATTCACTACACAGATTTTCTTCTAGTCTCCTGTTAGAAACTCTGATGTAAGCTTCCCATGATTTTCATTCTTATGGATAAAGAATCTTTTGCACTATACCATAATTTTAAATTATTCCTATTTGCACTGTTCTTAGACTAATTTCCTCCACAGTAATTTTAAGTTACACGATTATCTTATATTCCTCTTTATGTTCATTACACAGCTTCTGAGATTTGCATTACAAATTAGAAGAACTTCTCTCCTACAGTAGCCAAACCCGTCTTGCATGTTTATGCCACTCTCCAACTCAAATTTTTATGGTAAGTGTGTGTGTCTCAGGCAGATTAGGTTTGGAATTTTATTTTGACTGGCTACAGAAACAGAGTTTTCAGCGGCTGTCATAAACATGAGTATCACTATGCTATTTAGTCCTTCCTTTCTCACATTTTTTCTTTCTGTAGTACTATGCCAATGAGGATTCTGCACAACTGGATAAAACAGGATCATAAAATTGCAGCTAGGTCCAATGCAAATCTTTAAAAGTTGCTCACAGCAAATGTTGTCCTTAGGCTAATCTTTTCCTTGGATGATGCAGTGACCAGGCCTTCCTCCTCCTTCCTTAGGTAACCCAGGCCTGAATCTCCTCCTCCATGCTCCTTGAAACTGCATAAGAAATGCTTTGCAGGCATGTGCATGATTTTGCATCCCTGCTCATGTATTTAGAGGAAGTCTTAAGAAACTTAATCAGTGATAAAAATTAATATGATACAATGAAGAGTTTGAATATCCTTCTTGCAGATTCTGAAGTGACACTGCAAGATGCTATGAATTTCCATTCTCTTATTTCCATTCTTTTCTCCTGAAGAAAGACAGTCTAACTATAGGTATATGTTCAGGTTTCAAGCCTGGGGCAGGGGGAAGTAGCTCCTTCATTCGCACTGACAGCAAAGCTTGGTAAGGCAAGTGTTACTCAATGACATTTTTATATCTCTCTCCAGCATGATTTTATAGAACATATTCAATCAGTTCTCTGATTTCAGAAAGCATCCTAACATCATATGGAAAGAATCCTTATGATTGTGTTGACAATTCAGAAACCAGTAAATACCTAATTGCTAGTGGCCACTATTTCATCTCACCTATGGTCCCACCTTCAGTGATGAAGGATTATCTTTCACCAAAGAGGCAATGCTAAGGAAAACAATTAACAGAGCACACACAGTGGTTGGGCCATGGTTTGATGCATGGACTGGTAGAGGCAAGGAGTGAGAATCAAATGTGCTACCATAGATGCTGTGTCGAACTGTTCACCCTTGCCCGAAATGTTGCGGGAAGCTTTGCGACAAAGGAATTGTCATTTGGTGTTAACACAGACAAGGAGAAGGAAGATGAACAAGCCAGACTGGTTAAAAACACCTCATAAGCATTATACCCGCTGGCAGCCATCATCACTTCCATTTGCAAGAGCACTAGATTGCACAGCCTTCTCATTGCATAGCCTTACATTAATGTCTCTTGTTTTATTTCAATCAACTGTACTTAAATAAAGTGGCCTCGCCTCAGATATTAGAGTTACTGGGTAGAAAATAATTACTGAAAGTAATGGATGATAAAGGAAATTACATCTGTATGGTGCAAAGCAAAAATAAGCATTTCTGTATCAAAAAGTCTCAGAGTAAGAGTTGTTCTGAAGAGCTCTGGAAATCAGAAATACAGCCGTCCAAGCAGATGCTCTCACCCATACCAACACTTATCCTCCATGCCAAGAAATCTATACTTAAACAGAAATCATTCTTTAATATATCCCAGGGATAAGACATGATATAGCTACAGTTAGAGACTGAACCATGAACTTATTTTACCCCTGAAAGACCTCACTGCCTGTGGAATGACACTAAAGGATTACAGCAACGCTTGCCACTACAGATATTTCAGTTTCACGCACTTCCATTGACAGTCTTAGTAGAATAACCTCTGGCAAGAAAGATAGAGTCAAAGAAAAGAGACTCCATTCAACCAGCATCTTTTGAAAGAATAAAGACTAAAAATAAACTCATATGGTAAACGCGGGCAAAAAATAAGTCATACAGAATACTTAAATACAGGCATGATTTATTTATATGATAGCAGGAAAGTGTCCAACAGCAGCTTGTGAAGACCAAAAAGGAGAAAGCAAAAAGGGAGTCAAAAGCAGCTCCCAGGTACATGCAAAAAAGACAGAAATACAAGTCTGTCAAGTAAATAAGTCTTCACAGAAAATAGATTATATCCTATATTCTTTACCATAGTAAACAAATTAGGTTTTTTTAAACAGGCATGTATAATCAAATTTGATGAGTCTTCCACTGCAATTGCACATGAGTTCCATATATACTGGCAACTGAGAAAGACATACATTAGTGAAACTTTTCAAAACGTGCCTTCTGTTAGAGTAACAGAAATTGCAAATTAAACAAATGCAGACTACTATAGCTTTGTTCCGCATGGATGTGTGCCATAAGTGTGATCTCCAATTGAGAGTGTCTTTCCTTAGGGCACTTCTAAAGCATTCTCTGCAGCACGGCATCTCTAGTGCCCAATAACACATACATGAAAACACCTACCATGGTGCTCTTTTTCAGTGCTGCTTGTTTTTACAGAAAAGGTAGAAACTTAATTCTCCTGGATAACTTCACCTCTCTAAGGTGTGGGTGAAATTGTCCACATTTGCAAAAGCCGTTAGGGAAGAAGACAAAACAAGTCCACATAAAACAGGTGTATACCTCTGAAGCCTGAGGAGTCAAATAAATGGCAGAGCAAATCAAACCTGGCAGGTGCATGGGACAGGGATGAGGTGAAGAGAATTACATGAATAAGCATTAGTTGATTCCAAAAAAACCTAGTAATGATTAGAATGGCAGGAGACAAAAATAGCAATGCAGAAGGGAGAAAAACAAACGGCTGCTGCATGCTAGTTCAGCACAGGCATCCCATCAGGCAGCAGCAACCAGGTTGGGGTTTACTGATAAAACAAAAAGCATAAAAAGCATAAAGCCCCTTGCAAAAATTAGTACTATCGGGAATCAATCTACTTTGCTGCAGCAGGGGGATAGAAATCTGGGAATAAAAGGAAAGAAACTGGAAGACTGGCAGGGCAGGAAAGCCAATGGCAGTTGTAGCCACTCACTCACGGGGAGACTATAGCAAAGGAGGACTTAGAACAAACAGCAAGACTCACAAATTAAAAGTCTGGAGCAGACTGGGACAACAGCTTGTACCAGCAGGAGCAGGGATGCTGACTATAGTAGGTGGAATGAGGCAGGCCAGAGAAAGCAAAGTTGGATGATATAACGACAGAGAGAATAATAATTTTGATCATAAAACCTTCCTCATCACCAAGAGCCGAGGAAAAAATTAATAAGTATTATTACAAATGCCGGATAAATCCTGAGAGGTAGATGCCATTGTAAAAAATAAAGACTGAGTGTATATTCTGTCCACGTAACACTGTGACACCGTTAGGGGTTACACAGGATACCGTTTAACAAAAGGGGCTCTCAAGTGCTGTAAACTGGTTTACACACAGACACACACTTCATCAAAGGCTGTAATTGGCACAGCCTGTGTACGTGTTAGTATTTTCTCACACCAGAAAAAAGACAAAAACATATGCAGTTGTGCCAAAATCCCTAACTCAGATTGATACCATAACGTATTTGTACCAAATACAACCAAAGTATTTTACATATTACCTATTTACTTTCAGTATTACGCTTACTTTGCTGAGGAAAAGTAAGACACTAAGGCAAGGGACTGATTTTTGGTGCAGATACCTCTGACACCTTGAAAAATCCAGCTTCCAATTCTAACTTCAAGCCCTGACAGAATGCAAATGCAATGAGAGCACAGACTGCATTAACGTAAACGAGAGCTGGAAGAAGTAGCAAAGTCATCCTCTCAGTGTATTTTCAGATAGTGTGAAAACATGAAGAGGTGTCTCTACATCTCCAGTGGTCACCACTGGCTCAAAAGCAAGCAAGACTTTAACTCGCATGGCAACGCTACCTGTATCTGACAGCTGGGTGCAGTTTATCAGATCTTTGTGAGGTGAGGAGACAGGTTATGCTCCTCTGTGTGACTGGTCTCAGCTCAGAGTACCCTGATGCACATTCATGTATGGAAGATCAGCATTAGCAAGGGTAGAGATAGGAGTGCCCAGGCTCTCCTCTTCGCAGTGTGTGATGGGAACCCAAAGGCAGACTCCTGGCTTTCCATCATCTCTGCTCTCAGAACCATCAAAAGCTGCTGGGAGGTCTCACACGACCTGTATTTTCCAGCAGCTTTAATCTACATCAAGCAGAGGAATGCGTACAGCACTGCCTGCAGTAAACGTGCAAACCCAAGCTCAGGCGCTGAATCTCAGGTGGAAAACACTGAAAGCACCTTTCTTTATTCCTGTGTTTAATTTCTTTCCATCTCTTGCTTGGCCTCACAGCTAGGCTTCCCTCTTTTCTTTATTCTGTTTTACCAGCATTTCTTTCGCTGCCTTAGCTGATTCCAAGCCACTTGCACAAACTGAAAGGGAGACTTGGTGCGTTGGCCAGTCCTCAGAAATACGAGGAGCACAGATGTACAGCTGGAAAGGGAAACACTGCAGAGAGAAGGGCTAAAGCTGGAGAAGATGGATAGAGAGCTGGCTAGAGCAGCCGGGTCTGTATTTCTATTTTAGAGTCCAGAGAGCCTCCCCTTGGCATACATGCACATATATACCTTTACACAGTAAGAAGGAAAATAATGAAAATTTTAATTACGTTCTTTCCTTAAAAGGGGAAACCATCACCCAAATATTTTTTGTTTCCTCTATGCCCCACTTATTCACAACTAAATATGACTGATATCTATAGGAGGGCAGCTCTTCTAAACAGTTGCCTATATTTCATTATAATATCTATGTTTAAAGTATGAAACTACCTTTATCATAAAAATTCTTTGTGTTTAAGACACCTCTATATTTCCTACCTAAAACTGAACATTACCTGAAAGTTCACTTCAAAATTTTAAGCAAGTGTAAAAATACAAAATACCATCTCAGCTGTGAAAAAAAAAAGGCTGAAATGCCTTTTTATGCTTGTGAATTACATCACTCCAAAAAAATTTCAGCTGAAGGAAAACATGCATGCCATGCCACTGCAGCATTTGGTGGGTTTTTACCCTCCCTATTACAGGGATCTGAACATGAACAGAGGTGGGGACTTTTTTTTAAAGGATGGTGGGATGCACCTTATTCTGAAAAAAAAATCTTTGTCTTAGAAGTGATTCTTCTTGATACTGCCACAAATACATAAAAGCAAGCCTACAGCAAAGCTAGTTATCTCAGCTGCATTCATTTTGAAGCCATCAGCTTTTATTTCACAACAGAAGTATCTGTAGCATGCTCAACAGAAGTTGAAAAGGATGCTGTAAACCTGAACAACTTCCTTCCCCATAACATATTCTGTTCCCACCACCACTTCATCCTCTCCTGTAGCTTTTCTAAGAGGGTTATTTGCACTGTCAACAATTCTGTTTACCTTGGGTGTACAGGAAGTCTTCTAATTCAAACTTGAAATGTTTCTAATAGGGTTACTGGAATTTGTCATAATACTGGGACTACATGCTACTAGAATATACCTGTTCTGGTGTCTCTGTGTGTTATTTCTTTCCCCATCTGGAACTGACTGCTTAATGCTTTTTAATGTTATATCATTAGTTAAGCAAATCTACAGAACAAACTATCTAGTGCAGCTTTTCTGTTGGTATTTTTTTGTGTAGCTTTATGTAGGAAAACTGATGCTGCTGAGAAGTAATAAATTGGTGCTGCTCTGCAAAATTCAATACCCATTTACATGGTAGCTGTAGTCTTCTTCTAAAACTGATTACTTTTGTAATTACAGTAATGAGAAGACCCTAAGTGCATTTGTCCAGCTGGGACAACAGTATACAGGCATATTGACTTTCCACAGCTGCACTTTTCCCCAATCAATATATTATGAACAAATGAAACTATATGCTTATTATCACTTGATGATTTTCACCCACTCTTGAATCCTGTTTCATTGTAAGTGGACTCAGCAGGATGGCCTAATGGTCTGTTGTATGTGCCAGCACTGACTTTTGATGAGCTGTTGTAAATGTATGGGTGGTGTGATGGCATAGTTGACTGAAATGGAACATGGGTTTACATAAAGAAGGTCAATGTCCTCAGTGTTCTCAGTGGATCAGTACATCATGTACTTCTGTTCATTTGACATTCTCATGACAGCTGCATTTTCAAAGATCATCACAGAATAATTAAAATGGAAAGCACAGGATAAATTGATGATGAGGAACAGAGTACAGGTTTTCAGTCCTGAATTCAATTTTAGATGACCACTTCATTCTAGAGCCTTCTCTACAATGCAGCTTGTTAGCGTCATATGGGAGCAGCAACCTAATTTTCTGTTATTATTTGGAAACTTATCCCATAATATAAACTAGCACACCACGTTCATTAAGCTCTAAGTATGCCCTTGTAAGTGGAAAGACTGTAAAGTTGTACTCATCTGCAGCACTGAACCATTTCCTGATGTACACGAGGTTGTGAGTTTGCTCACTTTTTTAATCTTATTTTTGTCTAATATGAATTCACAGACTCTGTAACATTAAAAAAAAGTCACCTGGAGAATTGGAAGAATATACTATGAAAAAGTCCATTTAGAAAAGTATTTCAGCTTTCATTGTTAAAGACAACTAAAATTATCAAAATGTTTCTCCAAAGTTCAATTCTATCCTACTGAGCAGTCATTTACACAAGCAATCAATTAAATAGCGGCACTTTTAAGCTCACTTTCTAGGAGCTACAGAAGATGTGATGTATCCTTTGATTTTTTCTACAGAAGTTGATTTTCTGTCAGAGCACCTCAGGCAGCAAATTCAAAAACAAAATTCTTCAGCCAACTTTATATGACCTGAGAAATACCATAAAATGTTGCAACACATTTACACACACAAAGCATGATACCAACCACTTTCTTCTCTGTTTTTATTACCTTCTTTCTACCAGACAACAGTAAAAAAAAAAAACCTCCCTGCTCAGTAACCCTTGATTGAAAAAGAAACACTGTGGAGCATTTGTTAAAAGAGAATTACTTATTTCAGTACTTTTCTGTATAGGAAAGAGTTCTTTTGTGAGAAAGTGATTTTCTGTTCTACCTCAAAGCAGATACTCAACATTTTTAAAGCGTGATAAATTCCCAAAGGAATAAAGTTGCAGGTTGGCCCCACAGTTAACTGGAAATGAAGTTGTTTTGTTTTAAATGAGAGAGAAAATAAAGATATTCCAAGATGATGGCAAAGGAGATGTTTCCAATGCTTTTGCTTCATTAAAGCCAGTCCACAGCAGGGAATAAGAGTTCAGCTTTGATTCGCATCCACTAAGTACATATCTGTGACAGGCGGTAACTTTCCTGGCCTTTACCACTCTGCTGCTGCTGTTTGCCATAACAGGTAACCTCTCCTCCACCCGCTGATGAAAGATTACCACTAATATTAGAGTCGGCAATGAAGCACTCTGGTACCTCAGCCCTGTGGGATGGGGGCTGCCGAATGGAATGGGCAGGGAGAAAAAAACTATGAAAGCAGAGGATCCACACCCAAAAACAAACAAACAAAAAAAACCAAAAACAAGAACAAAAAAAACAAAAAAAAACAAAAAAAAAAAAAACACCAAAAAAAAAGGCCTGGCAACCACAAACCAGGGAGCCCACAGCCCATTAAAGCCAGGAGTTGCATTAATAAGCCCTCTACATATATATGCACATAAATACATGCACAAGGGGATTCTGCAGCTGACAGCCGTGTGGTGTGAATCCAAGAGCCAGACTTCTCAGTAACACATGTGCAACCAGGCAGAATTATGGCAGGGTAAAGGGTTTACTCTATTCTGAATTTAGCATGGAAAAGAACAGCTCTCCTCCTACAGAATGAGTTGATCTTTTATGTGTTCATTCAGTTGTAAGAAAACATTAATAAATGATGCTGGTGTTTGATCTATTATCTTTAAACAATGTAAAAAAGGGAGGCTTTCAAGTAATTTTTCACTTAATAAAGAAAAATGTTAACTCAAGAACAAGAGAGATTATAAAGATTTTTCCAAAATACCTTCTACAGGTTGTACGGTTATTTAAGCATCCTGTAAGTTACTTTGACTGTTAAAATACACTGTCAACTGAGATGATCAATATTTAAATTAACCCCTGAAGACCTAACCTAGGGAGGCTGAGAGAAATGCTTGAATATCTCTCTCTGCTAGGATATATGAAGAAAAGCTGCTCTTGAAATTATGCTAAACTGGATCCTCCAGTCAAGAAGGACTGGGGTATCATGGTCCTTGCCTGACAGGTAAACACACAAGGGTCAAGGTAAGTCAGCATTTATAACTAAAGTTCTTTCATAGTCATAGGCATGCCTGTTGTTTTCCAACGTAGTTTATGTGCTTGTTAAAATTACTTCATTATATTACAGCTGTAAACAAAAATTCTGTAAGCCCTGCTCTATTTATGCTGAAACACTCATTCACCTTTCAGCACAATGAACCATTTTAAACATCCTCACAGCTTTGGGGAGTTTATATCTGACCTTAGATGCCTCTGGTTTGTGTTTCTATTGCTTCTTCACACAATTGCCAATGATTACTAACAACAGATAGTCCATATATGAGCTATGCTGATATTTCATATGACTGCTTTTAAAAACAAACAATCAAAAATGAAAAAGTAAACCAACTGGGGAGGGGAGAGGCAAAATTAGTTTTTGGTTGGTTTTTTTTTTTTATATCAATCAATTTAGAGATTCAACCTGACATAGCTTAAATCAAATTCTTAGTCAAGGAAACAGTCAACAAAGAGTTGACCTCACATTTTATAAGTTAATTCAATTTATTTTTTCCTTTTGCATGAAGGGGTCACTACATAGAGAAACAGGAAATTAGGTGAAAATGAAATAATACTGGTCGGCCATTAAACAGCAAACTTGGAAGTGAGATTAAACAAAGAAAGGCGCATTTATTATCTGAACAGAAACCCATATGGCACAGTGTCATTTATGAAAAGACTTTAAGCATGTTGATGAGTTGAAATAATATTTGAAAAAGACAACCATTCAAAATGGATCAAACAGATTGTTGCAGAGGTGTGGGAGGTATGTTCAGGCATAATAATATTTGCAATAAAACTGCAGGTGAAAACAGAATTAAGCAAGGATTTGAGTTACAGGAGGGCAACACAGATCCGGTGAATGTTGTTCAGTGGCATCCTGTACAGCAGTAATTCCAACAACTAAGGGAAGTTTCCAGTATATACCTTTGCCCTTTGTGCCCCACTGCATCTGCAGACCTGACCTACAGCGATATGAAGAAATTGCTTTACATCTGGTTTTCTCTGCAGGATATTATAGAATCATAGAATCGTCCAGGTTGGAAGAGACCCTTGGGATCATCGAGTCCAACCATCTACCCTACACTACAAAGTTCTCCCCTATATCATATCCCCCAACACCACATCTAAACGTCTCTTAAACACATCCAGGGATGGTGACTCAACCACCTCCCTGGGCAGCCTATTCCAATGTCCGACCACTCTTTCTGTGTAAAGAAGCATTCTTTCTGTGTAAAGAATATCAGCATCCCACCTGCTATGATGATTATTTCAATAGTAGAATAAGCCTAGTTGATGGAAGGTCCTTCCTGCATGCAGAAACTTCTATTTATTTAAAAGGAAGATGTTCAATGAAAACATTGATCTAACTTTCAGAAAAAGCTTGAGAAGGTTTCCCTTGTTTTTCTGACTGCTTCCCCAACTTTGAAACCCAACTGGTAAAGAACTACGTGGGCAAGGCCTACTGGACTCCCACGTTTCCTGAAAGCCTCCATAGTGAATAGCACAGGTCACTTTTTTTTTTTGGACAACTAAACCTCATAACATTTCAAAGACACACTGGAAATAACAAAAAAGCACAGAATAACAATGACAAAAAAATTTTACACTCTCTTTCAGTTAAGAGATTTGACATTCTTAAAACTTTGTTTAACTTCACTTCCAACAAGGTTTAAGGGCTTGTGCTTCCATTCAGAGCAGTGATAAAAAATGTTATGAAAATATTCATGCTATTTAAGACTAATAAAAAAAAAAACCACCCACGTTGTTATTACTCTCTATAAAGTACGGTTTGACAACCAGTAGAGCCAGCCTAACAGCTTGCTGCCTTGAGAAATAGCATACCCTTGAGATATTTAAAGTGTTGCAAGTGATCATCATTATGATCTGCCTGACAAAGATGTTAGTGTTAAATGGAATGACAGAAGCAACAACAGTTGGGAACAATAGCTTCAGTAAAGACATTTGCATACATCTCTAACAGCAGATCAGTTCTGGTCAAGTAACACCAAGAGTCTTCCATGCCATTGCCCTGTTATGGCCATTACAAACTTTAATAAAGGTTTCCCCAATTACTAGTTATGAGCTGAACATAACTGATGTTCATACACTTGCATGTCACACCCCCTCAAAAAAAAGAGGGCATCTGGTTCTTCTATGATCCCATGCCTTCCTGACAGATACTTCTGACTTCTTCTTCAAAACTTCCTGTGTTGATAATCCACTACTTTCCAGACTTTTCCAATTCATTCAGACTTTCCTATACTTAAAGTTAGAAGGATTTTCCTGATGCTTAATACTCTTTGCTGTGACCTAAGCTCATTAGTTCTTTTCCTTTAAACATGAAGATAAATTGTTCTCTCTCTTTATAGGCATTCTTAACACATTTCAAGACATGTCTTTTCAGCATATCAAAGCAATTTCATGTCAGTCTGTCCTTTCGGCTTTTCTATGTTGTGAGAATTTTTCACACTTTCCTAGGACTTCTGGTCTTCTTGGCCTAGTTCGTTCTCATCTTAACCAAAACTTGCGACCAGATTCCAATTACTTTTTTACTGATGTTTAGATTTATTTCACATTTTTCAACTCTTTCATTTCATTTATCTCTGCCCTTCTGATAACTGTGTCACACTGTCAGCTCCTGTTCAGCTTTTGATCCACACTACCTCCCAGATATTTTTTACTGAACTGCTACCTGCACAGCTGTTCCTGTGGTGACACAGGAGTGTAAAATTGAGGGAACATCCTCAATTTTATCATCATCTTAGTAATTGATGAAAACATTGAATTGTATTTCAGGCACGAAAGATCCTTAAATAATCGTACTTTGCTTACTCATCAATTCTGTCCCTACAGTACTGAAATTCATAATATATTTATTTTTACTAGTTACATTTAAATGTATTAATCTAGTTTGCTTGTGGGAATATTGTGCAAATCAATAACAAAGCTTTACTAGAGATACACAACATCTGTTTCTTTTTCCTATCCAAAAGGCCTGTTAACTTGTCACTGAAAGAAATTAGATTGGTTTGACATGACTGTTCTCAACAAATACACATCGGCTGTTACAAATTAGAAGCTTCCCAAAACATGTCATGCTGGTTAATAAGATGACTGTGAAAAAACGTCATCAAGATAATACCCGTAGCTTTTACCCAAAAGGAAATTAAAGACATTTTCTTAGCATCACAGAGGTAGTACCCTACTACACATTGCATTTTAAATAGATTTTAAAATGGTAACATACTTCCACATTTAAAAGAAAAAAAAAGTCTGTAGGAAGACAGGGATTAGTAAACTGTTCCTTCCTCAAGTATTTTTACAGAGTTTTAAATAGTAGCTATTAACAACAGTGATCTCACCAAAAAAAAAGTTCAGATTTTAAGGCATGCAACTCTGTCCAAGGCAGGGAAAAAAAAAAAATATTCTTCTCAAACAGCAAAAAACTATTTAAAATATGAACACTACCACTCATCACAGTGGACACTACCTTATACTTTTTGATAAGCATCACCTCTAAGCATCCAAAGTCATTAAACTTATCAAAATTTTAAACCAACAATGAGTACCACTGATATCAGTGGTCTGATGGGATTACCATGTATGAGGATTATTATGGATTTGTTACTTGATTTAATAAAGGATTCAATTGTCATTTGGATTACTTAGCATTGATTTTCAGAACGTTTCACTGAATCCATTACTGACTCATATTAATATGAAAGAGGAAGAGAAGACAATTAAAGTTTTTCTGAGATAGTTCTTTGCCTGATTTTCACAAAGATCAAGAGAAACACTGGGGGGGTTGAGGTAAATAGAGTATATGCTTTCCTTAAGCACACTTATATCAATCAATAAAGCAACTGAAGACTTTTTTTTTAAATGTAACATAAATATCTAAGTTTTCAAGAAAACCTAACAGGGCCTAGATTTCCATTTCTAGAATCAGATAGACTTTTTTCCATCATACCAGCAAAAATCGAGCTAACAAGTTGCTCTTGATTCAAAGATCAGCAGATACACCATTTTTTCCATCGGTAGAGAGGCTAAAGGAGGAGAGGTGGGGGATCTAAATAAAAATTAAGCACTTTCTCGAGAGCAAAACAATCCTGATGATCGCTCTGGAAACACATCGAGCACCAAAGAGGAGCCTGCTATCAGAGACAGCGAGCAGAAGCTGGGCTGGGTATATGTAAGCACCCTAAGCTCCAGATGCAATGGTGAAGGTAAATGCAAATGCTTTACTGTGTGGGAACACTAAGCTGGCTGACAGTACAGGTGACAATTAAAAACGAGAACTGCCTTGATTGCGAGCTCATGCTGTTGAGATAAGAAAATTGGCTCTTACTTCATCTTTCAGCTTATACACTAGTAGTGGGATGGCTTTCAAGGCTGTTTTGTTCAGCTCCCTACTGCTCCCTCTGCAAGCTTTATTGCTTCCAACAAACACACACAGCATTTTGCCTGCTTACACAACAGCTTTTCCCTTTGTTTTTAAATCACCACGTACATTCTCAAATATTTTTTTTCCAGGTCTGGAAATTAGTTTTCTTGAATAAAGCATTCATCAGCACTGGGGGGGGGAGGGTAGGGAGCAGAAGGGGAAATATTCACGTCTTCGCAACCAAATATAAGAGAAGATGGCCCTCCCTTCCACCTCTCCTCTCTCAGTCAATAGAGGAAGATAAGCATCCCCAGAGAACAAGTGGAGTACCTCCACCTCTGCAAGGATTACGTAGGTGTGTAAATTCAGAGCCAAGGCTCACTCAGTTAGATGCACCAAATCTCACAGCGTAAACAACCCTCTTTCCTCTTCAGAGACAAAAGAGGGTTTATAGCTGTATGAACAATAAGTAGATTTCAGGCATTTCTGGAGAAGACTCAGAGTCTGTTTCACCTATGCTGTGCTCCTGAATATGTCTGGCTCTGCCTTGCTGGCACTGAAAAGCAGAATTGTGTAAAAGCTGTGTAATCTATTTAGACAGTCCTGTATTATTAAACTAGGCTATGTATTCCTCTGCAATATTATATTATAAATCCAGCTGCTCAAGAAATGAGAACAATTCACCTAAATTCACTAGACTTGTTGAGGAAACACATTCACAGTGTGTTTTACGGTTGAGGGGGAGCAATCTGTTTTCAGACTATAACATATAAGGTACATCCAGACCATCTTTTCAAGCTTCTCTCTATAAGCATTAGATATTCCACCACCCTCATTAAAATTCTTGCTGTTTCCAGCCCAAATTCTCTCCCAGGGAAGGCACCATCACGTACAGAGACATTCAATAAAATTCCAAGAACTCCAGCAGACAGACAGTGATCCTGACCAGTGGGTCACACTGTGCAAAAAGTGGAGAGCAAATGCAAATGATACATTTGGAAGGAGCATAAGTGAAGGGGAATCTACATTGGATGCACGCTTCTATATGGCAGAATGCTATGGCTATAGCAACAGTGCCTTTTTTTAGAGTTTTGAAGACAATTACCAGTGATATAAAATTTCAGTTTACACATGGGGCTAAAGTAGCTTTCCCATTTCCATCTTTCTATCTTCTCTCTGTGTCAGGGGAAAGGATAAAACCCCCCTTTCTTCCATGACTACGCACTGAACAGATAAATTTTTTTTACCAGATACTATTGCAGTAGATAATAATAATTAAAAAAACCCCACAGTATTCTCAATCTGCTAATAGCGTACAGCAATTCATTTTGAACTACAGGCACAGTAAGACAAGCCTGGAGGCTGGCAATAAATTTATGTAAACACAGAAACATAGATTTCTGTTTTATTAAAGGAGAACGCCAAGGGAAATCCCATCCTGAGACAGGCTGGTGAAAACAGGAATGAGTGAGAATGAGCAGAGAGCAAGAGCGAGTTAGAAAAGGAGACAATGAGAAAGGATCCAGACTAATGCTTTAGACTCCACTCTTTCACTGAACTCCTTGATGGCACTCCCATTCACAACTGCTTTTGACAGTTGTGTTTGCTTTTCTATAAAAAAACCAGCCCAGTTAATGGTGTTTTCCTATCTTTCCTATCTCCCCACTTCCCTGTAAGAGCTGCCATTCTCTCGATCAGGGTTTCTTTGCCTTCACCAAAACATCACTATGATCTTAACCTACAGCTTTTACACTGCTTACATAGAAACACATCTACAATAAAGCTTATCAAAGTGTTCAGGGCTGTAAAAATCTTCCTCCTCTTCCACCGACAGCAACAAACCAACTAGCAAGTGCACAAGTTGATTGACATATCCATATATCGAATATAACTTTGTAACTTCTGTTTGTTCTAAGTATTATTGTACTGTTTTAGTAGTTTTAACAGAAAAACGTCTGTGAAAATGACCACAAAGATGCCAGAGGATTAGCTTTACTATCCCACCACTGTTAAATGCATTAAAGTACAACAAACAGCAAAGCTGAAGCCATTGTCCCTCTCTTTCATGTTTGGAGACACTTATTTTCAGAAATCCTTCAATTTTAGAATGTCACCTGCAAGATTCTGAACTTAACTGCACATTGCAAAGAGCCTTACTCATCGCAGCTATTATGTACACCTGGGGTTTTCTCAGTGGTTTTTTTTTTTAAAAAAAAAGTTTTATTTTGAAGTCTTGCCAGCCCTCCAAGCCGAAATGTCATCACAGGCCTCATATCCAAATATCACACTACTCTTGCAAAACCAAACCTTGAAGTATCAACCATTAAATTTCAGTCTTTGCTATGAAACAATTGCAGGATCTAAGTTTTCAGACTGATGTACTTGAAAATACACTTGTGCAGAGCCACAAACAAACAAGAAGCAAGAAGCAACGAGGCAGTGCAAGCCAATGAATGTATTTTTTCAAAATATTTTTTCAAACAGGTGAACACACAACAGTAAGCTTAAAGGGACACACTTGTAGTTGGCATAAAAGGCTGAAGGTAGAGACACACTGTTAATTAGCAATGCGAGGACAAACAGCAAAGATTGCTTGCACAAGTAAAGAAAAAAATTAAGCTGCGATTCCATGAATGTTTTCTTTTGAAACCTGAGGGAGGTGTCAACCTTGTATTGCTGCTCACTGTCCACTCCCAAAATAGCACAGAAACAACCTAGTCATTGCAATAATGTATCCTTTTTCCTTCCATTCACAGCATGGAAATAATACTTTTAAATACTTTCTAAATTTAGGTCAGTTTGGTTTACCGTATGGCCCCACCATCAATTTTGTTTAACTTCAGTGCAAGGATGGGAAAGAGTTAACTGAGGTCAGAAACCTCTTAGGCCTCTTCTACTGCCAAAAACAGCATTCACAGAACCAGACTGAAAGAGCATTAAGACTAAAAACCTTTTAGAAGCATTAATAATTTTTCAACATTTCCCATACACACTTCGCTCACAGACTTTATCGGAAATGTGCACCTATCCCCAAGTACACAAATACACCAGGCGTACTCCTCTCCTAAGTAAAAGCAACTTGAACTACGAAGGTTGGGCTAAAAACAGGTGGTTCAAGGCCATGCAGCCTGGAGGATTTAACACACCAAACATACCTGCCAAGCAGAAAGGCCCGCTGCTTCCCTCCCTGTTTTGCAGGCACATTGCAGAGATGTCCCAAGTCTCGTTCCGTTCCCCTATGTGGTGTCCACCTTCCCCTTGCATTACCCACTCCCCAGGGCAGCCACAGTAGCTATTACTCTGCAGCGCGCTTAAAGCAGCAACATTTTATCCCTCAGCTAGCCTCCAGGGACCAATATAAGTCACAAATACAACATGGGAAATACACAGGAAGTACAACTTAATGAGAAATATCCACTTCAGTCTCCCAGGCATTAATTGCTCCATTCTTCTCAAAGCTTTAGGAAAAGAAGTTCCCATAGGATAGGGAATTGGCACAAGGTGTTTTCTGCACAGTAACTGCCCTTGGTTGTTCCTATTTTGTACTTCTTGCGGTACAGCTGATGGATAATAGCTTGCTCCTAGGTAAAAGCTGCGAGATATTAAAATGACTATGAATGGCGATTTATGTTGCTACTGTGTCTTTATCTTCCCTTCTCACCTGATTTCATAAGAGAAAAATACACACGAGTTCCAAGGAGATGCACTCTGGAATGTAAGTGGGGGGCAGTAAGACGTCTCTCTTTTTCCAGCTGACAAGTTGTTCTGGCAAAGGCAGCTGTTGGAACCGAGCTGTAAAATCAAAGCAAAGGCAGTCAGGACACTGCTTGTGATCACATAATATTAACTTCTCAAAGCTCACATAGGAAGAGAGGCCAATGCCTTTGTGTGGCATGATCCTCGGTTCACAGTGGTCAACAGCAAGCAAAATATTTTAATATACATTTGCATTGTCATCTAGCTAAACATACGATGAAGGGAGTTTGAACAGATTCATATCCCCGCCTCCAGTGGTGACACTCACACAAAGGGCAAGGTTTTGTGGGTTGGTTTGTCTGGCAGGGTGTTTTTCCCATTCCTCATCTCATCCACATGGCATCTTGCTCAAAAGGGTAAAAAAACAAAAAACAAACAAACAAACAAAAAAAAAAGTCTTCATTCAGGTTGGGATCCGCATTTGAACTGGGGAGACTAGAGTGCTGGGGGACAAAATTTGAGAGAGCTTGTCAGAAATATTCTGATGTCACAAGTATTAATGATTTATGCCATCTCATTGCTCAATTGGTATACTGTTTCCATTATGCCTCAGAGGAATGACACTTCTGGGGTGCCAAATTCTGGAAACTCTGGAAAGTCACAAGTCGCAAACCAAGCCACTTGCCTCCCACTTATAGAATCATAGAATGGTTTGGGTTGGAAGGAACCTTAAAGTTCACCTAGTTCCAACCCCCCTGCCATGGGCAGGGACACCTCCCACTAGAGCAGGTTGCTCAAAGTCCCATCCAGCCTGGCCTTAAACACTTCCAGGGATGAGGCATCCGCAACTCCTCTGAACAACCTGTTCCGGTGTCTCATCACCCTCACAGTAAAGAATTTCTTCCTCATATCTAATCTAAATCTCCCCTCTTTCAGTTTAAAACCATTACCCCTTGGTCCTATCGCTACACTCCCTGATAAAGAGTCCCTCCTCATCTCTCCTGTAGGCCCCCTTCAGGTACTGGAAGGCCATTGTAAGATCTCCCTGGAGCCTTCTCTTCTCCAGGCTGAACAATCCCAAACTCTCTCAGCCTGTCTTCATAGGAGAGGTGCTCCAGCCCTCTGATCACCTTCGTGGCCCTCCTCCAGACCTGTTCTAACAGGTCCACTTCTGCAAGTTCCTTATCTGCATCTCACAGGACTCTCTCTACAGCAAAGCTGCCTGTATTGGATTATACCATTACAACTAGAAGTTTTCTCCAGCTTATTGACAAAATCTCAAACAATGGACAGAAAGTCCCTTTAGAATTCAAGGCAACTTCCATTCAATAGCCACAAGTTCCAGTGAATAAAACCTTCTTAACCCTGTTGCCTAACTTCCCCGTAGTTTCTGCAGAATACTTCAAGACTAGACAACTGAAAGCAGGGCAGTTACCAGAATTTCTAACTACTTATTAAGAAGTCACAGACAAAAACGATCCAAACCAAGATGGGTAATAGATACTTCAATTGCCACACATGGATCTTGCCTATCATATCACCAGTCCAGCATCCTACAAGGGTTTGGCTTATTCATGCAAGCAGTATGAAGGAATTAAAGAGTCCTGCAAACTCAGGTAGATGGCACCCAGAATGTTAGCTTGTGTATGGTATACTTAACCTTTTTCTGTGGCCATCCACAGTATATTCTGCACGCGTGTAAATTGAGGACAATTTCATACTATATTTTGAGAAAGGGGATTTTCCCATCCTGTTAACAGTTTGGGTTGTAAGCCTTGACAAGCAAATATGCCTCTCCAGACTACAATGAAGGCAGTGTGACTTCACAAACCTAATTTCTGTAAAATGCACTTAATCATACACTGGACCCCTGACATCCCAAGGGTATATTACCAGATATAGTCACAAAGAGATTGTAAGAGCAGAGCTGATCTGCTCCCTACATTGGCAACTTTACATCAGCCAATATTACTGCGATAGTTTTATTTTTAAGAAAATCCATAAAAGAATAGCCCATTTTATCATGGAGATATATATACAATTAAATAATAAGAATAGCAACAGGAACACACTACACCCTCCCTTCCACACACACACTAGAAACACTAGAATCTCATCAGGATATGGAAAAGTTTGGGAAAGAAACAGACTCCTGATTTAGCATGATAAATAAAGTAGTTCTGAAAAGACAATGAAGCTTCTATTCTTTCAGTTTGGAAAAAAAAAATAAAATCACACATAACACCTCTTTTGAATTACATAGTTCCTCCTGAACCATTTGCATATTTTTCTATTGAATTTCAAAAGACTTAAAAGCAAAATTAATGTGCTTCACTGTGAATGCCAAGTACACAATTACAGCCCATCAAAAGCTACACAAAAGAAGGACAGAACTGATGTTCAGAGTAACGCAAGAATTCTTTTTTCTTTTTTTAAGACTTTGCGGTAGAAATAGATCCAGCTAAGCACAGAGGTAGGGGTTATGTTTTTTTTATTAGTGCTCCAGCCAGATGTGCTGTATATTCTTACACTGTGTTTACTAGCCTGACTTTCAAAGAGATTTTACATTATATAAAGTGGCCCAATAGGGACACAGAGAAGCAAAGAGCAGCAATCTCTTCTTTAGCCTATCCAGCCTGAAGCAACTATTTCTTTACTTGACATTCCTTTAAAAAACACTATGGTCTAAACGCCTTGCCTTCTGTGGATTTTTAGGGTAGCAATGCTTTGAGCAGCACTGTATAAACTTGTTCAAGACACCATGCAACTGTGATAGTTCAGGAAAGAGAGTTATAGAAATTTGACAGTATATACCGTGTATAAAGACTTTCCACTACTTTACTGAGGAAGGAACGTTATAAGCTCAGTACAAAAAGTCATTGTGTGTGGTATATAGCACATATGTGCCTAATAACATGCACCCATGTATGTGTACCTGAAGAATAATTATTTATTCTCATGTGTAAGTTATTAATCCACTCCAGAGATAAATACAGGATTTTTTTTTTCCACGCTTCTTTTTAACAGAAGGACCCAATTCAGTGCAGACTCTATAGCAACAGAGCTTTTCACTCTGAGAACTAGACGAGTGGGAGAAAGAAAAACACCAGCCTTCTTATTCCTGTAGGCAAGGGGTTAGGAGGCAGTTATTACTTTATTATTGAAAAGCTCCTACAGACAGCATTAATAGACAAATTCCTACTACCTCAGTGCTTTATTTTATGCTTGACTTGTAAATCGCTGTCTGTTGACTCTATATACAATATTAGTGTTGATTTGATGAATATTTTTCTAACTCCTCAAACCCTCTATTGAATCCACAAAGTATCTCTCATGTGACTTATCTGGGGGAAAGGTGTTTGAAAAATCTTTTACACAAAACTGAGAGGTCATCATCAGCCGACCCTCCCTTTACTTAAAACATGGATCTTAAATATTAAATCAAGTTTCCACTCTGAGCCAGGAAAACTCATGAATTCAGTACATGAAAATTCTGCAATCCTTACAGCTCTTGCTCTAACAGGATCCAGTTAGCGTTACTGGAATGATCCTCTGACTGACCAGTATCCCAAGGTCACTTGACAGTTGACAACCTTCATACAGAGGAAGCTCTTTCTAAATTCCCCTCAATTTTTCCCATATGAGTGGATCACAGCAGGGATAATATTTGTCTCCTATTTACCAAGCACCTGACCTCATTTACTATAGTTGGTGTTAATAAAGACAAAAAGCAAGTCAAAGAAATCACCAAAAATCACACCTGTTACTGGTCTGAAGTTCTCAACCGTTTTTCCTTGTCCCCACATTAGAAATGGAGACATAATGCAATACGCGTAGGTCATGTTCAGATCTTTATTCTTTATAAAAAGAAGTATAGCAAATATTAAACTGAATTCTCTTCTGTTATTGAGCATCAGACGTTTTTTCTTTACATGCATCATGTGATTTGCAATTTTTGCAGAAGCTCCAAATTTTACTGCTGGAAGACATCTTGGGTTGATCTTCAACCCAGTAGCATGAACTGGGACTCCCTGTCTGTGAGCATCATACTCCTCTGTTCACTTCCAGTTTCAAAGTATTTGAGGAGGCTCTGAATAACTGGGGATTTGTGGGATTTCGTTGGTTGTTTTTGCTAACCTAAATTAAAAAGTTTATTGTAAAATTCCAACCAGGTAAAATTATTTGGAATCTAACATCACTTTTACTTACAGCATTTTAAAATGAGCCAATTAAAAAAGGGGAAGGAAATTTGGAAAAAAAAAAAAAATCCATTAAATGCAGTCTCATTTTCTATTACTTCCTAGTAGTTAAAACTCTCACTTGGGTCCTCAAAGTTCATCATTTATTTAGAATAAGCATTTGGAAATTAATTTTCTGCTCTCAGTAGAAATTCCTGTCCTGATTTGGCTTTAAGATACTCTGTGGTGGTTCTCTTTCAACATCATGTTTTGAATTTGTTCTTTTCTGTGAAATTATTAAATACTTACAGATCTGTGTTCAGTATGTCCCCAATGGCCACAGGCATCCTATTTCTGTGGCCATTTATAGAGCCATAGAAAGCTAGAACTTCAGAAAAAAGTCTATTATTTCAGTGGAGATATTTTGTAATATGCTTGCTGAAGGCAAAAAAGACTTGTGATACTTTTTTTTCTAAATTACAAATGAGCAAGATGTTACATAAACCAGAAAAGGCTAAAATCACTTTAGCTAAACTTTCCTTGACAAAATTTCAGGATCAGACTGTAACCTGTCACTCAAATAGCTAGCCAGTTTTAAGAGGACATTCAATATGTAGTTATTAAAAGAAAAGGGGAATATGGTTCCAGTCATAAAAGGATTTGATGTTTTTCAAGACCCTTCTAGGTTTGACCCTATGAATTAGGAAGGATTTCAGTCATCACGGCAAGATGAGATATTCTTCAGTACAGTAGCAGGAAATTCTTATGGTGCATCACATAAAAAAGTAATAGAGAATGACGGAGACTGGTCAAAATGGAGAAAAACACATCTTCTTTTGTTTTTAATAGGTGTTTAGCAATGTTAGACTGACAGTTAATGTCCACTGGTACACACTACAATAGCCATTGTTTCTATTTTCCAAGCTGCTAACCGTTATCCTTTTCTGATTGCTGCAGCATTAAATATCTGATTAAAGAAAAGTCTTTCCAAAGCGCTAGCAATGGCTTTGTTAAAATGCTGGATAGCATCACAATCCTTGCAATGAAAACTTCAATTCTTAGTTCCCTATGCTCTGGAGCATTTACATAAATAAATAAATAGAACATGAAGATTGAAGAGGTTTTGGGGGGGAGGTGCGCGCGCGCGTGTGTTTGTATTTTGCTTTTAGAGTATGAGATAATATGTACTGCTTATTAGGGGAAAAAATGCAAAGAAAATTTTTTAAATCAAGGCTGAAATATGAGGAATAAGGATAAAACTTCTACCCTAGAAGGACATTCAAAATACAAATTCTGTTGATCCATTTCATTAGCTTTATGCAAACCCTTTACCAAAAAAACTGCAAAGAATTAAAGGATGCTGTATTCTTTCGCAAGAGACAGACACATTAGCTCCTTCCCAAAAATACACAGAACTGCTTTTTAATGGCCAAATCCTTATATGGTGTAGATCAGAAAAAACTACTTACAGTGCCTTGAAGTCTGACACAAATTGAAATACATGATTTACCCCAGAAAGCATGTGATACATTCAACACAACAATTCACAAAATAAGAGGCTAAAGTTTTGTGTTCTTTAGAAAAAGTAAGATTATTTTTCTGAATATAAATTCTGCCAGCACAATTTTATTTTAGGAAAGCAAAAAAAAAGAAATATATATTCACAGAGTTGTTAAGATTGCTGTGAATACATTCTCTTTTTATGGGAGGATTTTCACGAGTCCTATGTTCAGTATGTTGTTTCCTAGTTACTGAAAACATATTCCTGTCTGTCATGCCGTAAGTCAAAATCAAGTGTTCAATAAACTTTTTTAAGAGCAGTTTAACACTTTTCACAGAAAAATACAAGCTGAAAAAGTAAATTTGTATGTTTCAGTTTGTTCTGTTCCACTCCCACACATCACATACAGAGCTGAACAAACTACATGGAATATCGTGGTATCCCAAAATGGCATACACTTAAGAAATTGTACGTTGCCATCCCAGGACTCTGGAAGAATAAACGACACTTAAATACTGAAGTACATAAACATGTGGGTCTAAACCCAGTTATGGTTAAACCATTGCTTTAATGCCATTTAATCCATTTCTATCAAAATAAGATCAGAAGCATTTTAGCTATATTCAAATCTACTCATCCAGGGCCCCAGCATGAATGAATAGCAAAGCAGCCTTATTCTGGGGATCAAAGGTCTGATTTGCTAGCAACAGACCCAGGCGTGATGTATGATATCACTGGAGACAGACTTCTTATCTGTGCCAATCCCACTCCATCTTATTTTTCCCCATTCACTGTAAAGTCACAAGTAGTCATGGAAAGGAAGAGCTGGTACTGACTGGTGGGCTGGTGACCCAGCCACAAGGCACTGTCAGCATCTCTACATTTCTCTCCAGAGGAAGCTTTACAATTCTTTGCTGGGATCCAGCTCCTACTGAAGGAACATCCCATCTCTGCCCAGGTAGTAACTGACCCCTAAAGGAAATATATGTGTGACTCACCATGGGGAAAGTTGTAGTGTTGATGCTTAGTCATTTTTACAGTGTGTGACTCCACAGACATTAAAATTCTGATACGACAGTGGTACCCAAATATCATTGAGTATTGCTGTGAGCTAAACCATATTATGTATTTGTAAAGGAGTCTGCAGTGATAATTTCTCTGTACAGTTTTGCTCAACAGTTAAAATGCCCGTGATGATTAAGTGGACTTCTTTTCCCCTTTGTACCTATTTCTGTACTGCTTTTGTGTCCTCTTTGATCATATCAGACAAGCTTTGTTCCTGGTCACTTAGTAGCAATCACTTTGCTGCATCTGCACACTTTGACTATTTAATAGACCTAACCTAAAGTTTGCTCCTCTTACTTTTCTTTCCTTTGGGTTCTTTTTCTCAGCTTCTCCAATACTCCTTTACATGGCCATTTATCTTTTTTCTTCTTTCCAAGCAGTTCGGGTTTTATTCTTTTCCTTAGAAAATTACCTCTTCCCCTGTCCAGGCTCCATTTATTAGGCTTGACTACCTGGCTATAGTGTGAAGACCAGTTGAGTAAATGAAGAGCTGCCAATTCCCCTCATAGCATGTGTTTGCATGACACCTCCACAATTCACCTCTTCTCAGCACTCCTATCTAACTGTGTGACACTGAGGAACCCTGGGCACCTATGGATCCCTCATGACAACACAACTGTAGCTTTCATCTTTCTGTCTGAAAACAGAAAATTTGAATAATGTTAAATCAAGAAAAAATAATTCAGTAATACTTAGGTAAATTTGTAAACAGTCTCAAGCTGAAGGGGACACACACCCAACAGAATTAAAGGAATCCTGAATTGAAGGGTCTAGTGAACATACATTGTTCTCTTTTCTCTCTACAGGCTCCATACATTATTCTTTGCATCAGACAGACATGTACAAATAGTTGAAAAATAGTTGTCCAATATTTTGCATTCTCATTATTTGGTTAATGTGTAGGTCTTGATTTTCTTTACTTCTTACTATTCAACTTCAGATCCAGGACAGACTTATGGTTCCATTTCTACCAGATTTCTAGTTTATGTTATACATCGTACATCTACAACGTTATACATTTCTAGAGCATACATCAATATATTATCCAACATTCAGGTACCTATCTCTGCAGTCCTCTCAAGTTCTAGATATTCCTGGTTTACAGAAAAGGAACCAAGTAGATCAACTTTTCCTCCCGTTTACATAAAATCAGTTTAAGCAGCTTGTTCTAGGTTCATCTGCCAGCACCCCAAGTTACATAGCCTCTTACAGCCCTGAGTCCTTGACTTAAAACAAGCATGGTGATATACTACCATGGTACACAGTCACTGACCTGATGCATTGGGGCTACTCACAGCATCCTCTGCTCTCACAGATAGAGGGGACCAAATATCACATAGTATAGGTTTTCCTAGAATATTGTTTCCTGCAATCATCATCTTATTTTCTTGTGATTAAAACCATTTACCAACTTCACGCAAAGTTTACGAGTAACTTCTGTTTTTGCTGGCTCTGCTGAACACTTTCCCAGACTTACAACAAGCAAGAAAAAGGCCCTGTAAAAATCCTCCTTCGTTAGGTCACGCTCTAAATAGTCATATTCAGCCCAATAAATCAAGGAGGAGTCTTGTGGGAAAATTAACTTGAGGTTTCATTGTGAACTTTAGTCCTTCCTAACTTCTGAGACGTTACTACATACTCGTTTTTCCTCCTAATAAGAATAATGCTGTTGCTACAAAAACACCAAATACAATGTATTTCTATACGTCATGCAATTTGTCAATTAATCATTTATATTGACCTGGAGTAAAAGATTAAGAGGCCTGAAAAATTACAGCAAATACAGCTGCTTTGTCTCCCTTTCAAACAGTATCTCGAAGGACTTAGATGCCAGTAAGCTTGAAATTGTGCTTTGCTCAGCTACTCTTAAGTTTTCCTCTGGCTTTAGAGGCTGTTCTTTGTTCAACTGCTATCTTAATGCTATCTTTACTAATCTTTCATGCTTGTGTGAGAACGCATGTGCAGGAACAATTTTCCCCCGTGGAAATGTAAACATTCCAGATGACCTTGCCACTAAGAAGCAGCCTTTTGATTTCCTCTACTGTTGATGAATATTAGTAACATAAGATTTAAGAATATATTCGGTTAATACTACATTTAGACTAATTTAGAGAAAAGATCCTCTGCTTTGCTACATTCACAGTGTCAAGACCAGGTTCCTTACACTGTCCTACCACACTGCTTCACCACCCTAGTGTTGCTCTTTGAAAGAAAAAAACATCAATTTTTTTGAGTCTTGTCCTCTTCTCGATATGTCAACTTGTCTCAACTCAGCTTTTAGACACAATCCTCTTGCTCATTGTAAGCTGCACTTGAACTACAGTACTTCCATAAAGCCAATGGAGATACCTAAGAGATATCTCATGATAACATGGAAAATGAATACCACTTACAAAAAAAAAAAAATCCAGGGCAGCTGAAATAACAATTTACTTCTGGGATCCAAAAGCCCTGCATTTTAATGGCTTTGCCATGAAGGTTTTCTTCCCTGTCAAGTCTAAACCTCCATCAGGAAGCACAACTGCCAGATTTTCAACCTCCAATAATTTCCTCTTTTCTTTTTAGCTTTATGTTTTTCATCAAACCCCCTATGTAATGGCAGACTATCAATTAAAATAGTCTGCTATCAACAAATAACTCATCTAGCAAAGCAGCCAGCAATTTATTTTTTTTCTTTTGGCTGAATCTATGATGAGGAAGAACAAATTGAAACCCCTATTTCAATTGACTAAACATAGGCAGCCGTTTGGATGAAGAACTTTCCACTCAGTGTGTCAGTTCATGCACTACAGATACCAAAACATCATCTTTGAAGGTAAGGAAGTGTAAAGTGGAAATGGAACATCTGGATCCAGGTGTTATCAGATACCTTCACAGGTAATTTTCATACCTCATCAGCAAGTACAGATGTAAAATAGCTCCTCCACCATTCTCTAAATAGTTGATGTATTACTGATGCAGCAACCCAATCACTGCAAAATTGATTGCATTGCACAACACTGATCTACTATGTTTTATACTAATTTATCACAATAGGCATAATAAAAGATACTATGTTATTAAGAATAATTCATGCCACTACAGTAATTAAAGAAAACACAGCAAAAAGAAAAACATGAGCATTAACCTGGCTGAACAAAAAGAGGAAAAAATATGGATTTTATTTTGTAACCAAACCAACATGCAAAGATGTAGGTCATGTAAGAGGAGAGAGTTGTGGAAGAAAAATTATAAACCTTTTCCTTTGAAACCAAAAGTAATCATTTTTCACTGAAGCCAAACCGAACCATTTTCATAGTACAATGTTTCAGAAATTATCCAGTTCCTAGCAGATGACCAAACCACCAGGTTAGAGGTTGAACTGGCTTGGCAGACCTGCAGAAATGTTCAGATTATACACTCCCTCAAGACCTCAGTTTGGGCTCTTCTATTTGTTTTTTCAAGGGACTGAAATATTTTGAGACCTGGTCTTTTGCAGCAGCATTTCAGGGTGGGATACCTTCAACTTGTTTTAGAGACAGTGTGTAGTGACTTCGCCTCTCTGCCGCTTTCCTTTATTAGGGTCTTTGAATGAAAAGGAGAGCAGCTTAGTGCTAAATTTAGCTGTCTTTAAACCTCCTAAGACCCCCGAAAGCAAGAAGACACCTAGCAAACAAGAGACACCGTGATTACTCTCAAACTTTTTTGTTAGTTTATATGCTTGCTTCAGAGCACTATCATCATTAGATGCTTCCAACTTAAAGTTCTCTTCAATGACCACTATGAATGCTGTAAGATGTTCCTTCTCCAAATCCATGAGGACTAGTGGAGGAAATAGGAAGGCTTTGGGACAGAGTCATTCTCCATGGACACCCTGAAATGTTGGAATTGTAAAATGAGTACCTAAAACTCAGAAGGTTTCATCTGTCACATGGTACCTTTAAAAAAGGATTAAAGAGTATTGACAGAGGAAGCTTGACCATGATATTGCTTCATATTTTCCCTGGCTTGCATGTAGCCAAAGGGTTCTTATTTCTAATGCCTTTACTATATCAACTTTCACAATAAATAACTTCACTTAAAAAAAAAGCCTCAAAAACTCTATAGAGTACAGAAGAAAAGCTATATATACTTCCTCTGTGCATGTTATCAGTACAAGAATTTCTTCCATTCGGTGCATTATGCTCCTGACGTATACCTTCTATAAATAGACTCCACTCTGATAGTCTCCCATTACAGTTATCTTGTCATCACTGCTAAACCTGCATTTCCCGGCGCCTTGACTTGGTATTTACTGTTTTTTTTTTTTTGAAGCAATAAGTTGTTTTTTTTTTTTAATCTTGTGTGCCAAGTAGCTTTGCCTCACAGGAGTCTGTCCATGCATAACAGGAGGCAGGAAGAGCTTTATAACATACAATTTTCAATCATGATTAAACCAGGAGAGACAACAGAATACGCAAACAGTAGATAACACTAAACTTGCTTAGGTCCTTTGAAAGGTGAAAGCCTCTAACTACTTAAAGAAATGTTGGCATTGGCTTACGCTCAAGGGATTTTGTACCATTCTACTATTCCAAAACAGTATTATAAGCTACAGTTCATTTGCAGGTAGTAGGGCATTCTCTTTTCTCCAGAGGCGTATTTTTGGAAGTAATCTGTAATAAGGAAGTGTTAATACCTGAACCTGCATGATTCTACAGTAGAATTAGGGTTTAGTGAATCCTAGACCTTATTAAAATGTAATAGTTTTCTGCAATACAAAATTAATATCATAAAAGGGATCCAATTCTGTTTGCAAAATGTTTTTATAACAGTTTAAAAAAAAAGTCAACTAGTTTAAAAAGGCAACAGAATGACATTCACATAACCTAAAAATTTATAATATCACCATCTTGATGAATCTCAATGTCATACCAACATTGCTTACCATTACTACCATCACAATATGAATCTACTCCTTGCATTTTACTTAAAACTCACAGAAGTAATTTTGTTTCATGAGAAAACTGAACCATTTGACTTTCAAGTTTAGGTAAGCAAGAGGATTTCCTGAACCTATTACACACACACAGAGCTGCTGAGCAGGGTGCAATCCTGAGGATAACCATGACTCAGAAACTTTATTCTATTAAAGCGTAGCTGAGTAATTGAGCTGAAAACAAACTGAATTTTGCAGGAGTTTCTCCTTATGAGTTGTTACTTCTTAAGGAAATAAAGCAAGTCCTGAGGATGAATCTCCTATCCTTCTTCCAGATTCAATCCAGGCACACATAAACCCATGACCTCCATCAGGCATTCTCCTCCTTCAGCAGCCCACACTGAGCCTTATTTGATCCCGTGATCACAAAAGCCCTAGAATATGAAGATAAGTGCAAACATTGCCAAAAAAACTGCATAAACTGTTAAAAAACACCCTTCAATAGCACGCTTTCTTCCCGTACTACATTCCCTTTGCCCTAAAAATTTGCTGTGCACAGTTCAGAGAGAGCAGCAGCCAAAGATAACACAAATATCTGTGCCGGTGCTGTTAAGGATAGCATTCAAGTCAGAACACCCTAACAAATGGTGCCAGAAACTGCTGTCCTACTTATTCTGACAACCTCCAGCTTGCAAAAGCCATTTAATGAGAGAAAACTGTCAAAAATGTGGCCATTTTATATAAAGATCAGAGGTGAACATGTAAATACTCTCATCATTAGAGAAGCATTATGATGGCTTTGATCATTTCTGACAGAGTCTGGATTTGTGTCAGATATACTGATTTAGGTGTAGAGTCAGACACAAAGACAAGAAGCAGGACAGGGGCGTAGGGAGGTCATTAGTTCTCCTCAGACGGCATTGTGCCCTATGGCTCAAAGGCTCCCAAGGAGCAGGCTGTTGGACAGATGCTAATGAACTGGAGGTGGCAGAATGGTGCGATATAACAGGTAAGGAAGGATGAGCAGTACCAAAGGAGATAAGGCAGCAGGAGGAGAGAGAAAATTCAAGTGACAAGCAGAGAAGCCAGAGAGGACAATTTCTGAACTTTGACCATGACCATAGATGAGGGAAAAATGCAAGCAGCAATAGAAAAAAAACAATGTGAAGGCTGTCTTTGTCTAAACATAAGAGGAAGTAGAATCCAGAAATTAGAAAGTGGAAAAGGAGGAATTAGAGGAGTTACTGCCTATCTCTGGAGAGGAAAGAAGTGCAGAAGATAAGAAAATGGAGAAAAATTAGAATGCATGAGAAGAAGAATCGGCGTGCTAATCCCTGGCCCAGGGCTGAGAAGAAAAGCTATCACAAGTAGCGTTCCACAGGCATCATGAGCAAGTGGAAAACTCCTTCAGATGGAGAACGCATGCTGGAAACCCCTGGCAAAGAGACAGGGGTTAACCTGAAGTTAAACGTTGTCCACAAAACATTTATGTGAGCACACTAGAATTTCCAGGAAAAAAAAAGTCCTCTTCAAAGAATTCCTAGAAGGAAATAAAGCCTGGGCAGTATTTTTTTGCAGCAGTGTAGCAGCTGAGAACAAAATAGAAAAAGATCTCATCTCCAAAATCTTGTTTGTTAATTACTTGCAACCTGCTTGATGAGGAATAGGGAAACTAAAAGGGGGAAGAGGCTCTTTCATTTCAACTAAAAGATTGTAATTTGAGGACAAAGGGATATTTTGCTCTTATGGAGATCTATGTCAGTCATACTGATAGCTTTCGAACAATACAAAACTGTTCCTATCCTCTTAAAATTTAAAATTCATACAGAACAAAAGAAATAAGTCCAAACCTTAGCTTGAGAGGTAAAACACAATCTAAACCTACCTGTGAGCAGAACAGATACAGAAAGAAGTTATAGATTGAATAATTTCAACTTTGATCTTTAATTCAAACCAATAGACTAAAGACAAAATTAGAAAGTTGTGAATAAGGAAAAAAAAAATCCTTAAGTACACGCTTCATTTCAAAGACTTAAAGTGTTCTTCAGCAAGTTGGGAAAATCATTCAAGAGACTTCTCTATTAGAAAACTCAGTGTTGAAAAGTGGATTTAATTTTTCTGTGACTGACAAGACTACAAGATCTTCGCTGGCCCATGTGGCACCTAGCACAAAAATAAGTTAGCAATACTCATACAACAGAAATTTCTGGGATTCTGATGCTGTAGTTCATTAGACACATCATAAAAAACTTCACTTGCTTGAGTGTTGAATTTCAGTTCCCTCTCCCTCAGAAAGGTACATGCTTGCCTCTACAGAAAGGTAGGTTTTCTGTGGAATTACTAGAAGTTTGTATGTTTGTTTGTAAAGGTTTAAGTAGCCCCTTTTTATTGTGCACTGCTAGAGTCTCATTAGGTAAATTTCTGCTCAGGAAGGCTCTAAATAATGAGGTAGGGCAGGACAGTCATGAGTAGAGCTGCAGTGAGCTTGGCTGGGGGAGGGGACAAAAGGTGCCCCTAGGGGCTCCTCAAATAAGGGGAGCAACAGGCAATGTTAGAAGGACTTGCACAACAAGGGCTTTCCAGGGTTAGGTAAACAAGAGGGAAGGGGTCCTTGCAGAAATTTAGGGTGCAGGATGCTTTGGAAAGGAAGGTTAACTCATTGGGCACTGGATTTTGGGATGTCTGTGGTAAGCAGAGTCCCAGATCTATTCCAGAGGTAGGGAAAAAAAGGAAAGAGAAGAGGCTGTCTGAAAACATTCAAAAGAAACTGCCAGAAAAAAAATCACATAGCCTGTAAGCTCCAGATCAGAGTGTTTTGCTCAAACGTGCAATATTGATTCTTAACCATAAGAATATTTGATTCTTCTAAGCCAAGGAATTGAGAAGGATACAGAAAATACCTGTCCATGACCAAAGCAACAAGCTGCAATGCATAAAGTTCCTTGTTCCATGAAGTCTGCAAGTGGCTATTCTGTGAATTATATCCAGTCTTATCTAGACTTCAGCCTGAGAAGCTCACGATGACATAAGAGAGACTTATTATAAATTTTCAGAAAGATAAATGAAGCTCACAGGAAGGCAGATATTTTCCTAACATCACAGAGCTGCTGTATGGCAAGAAACCAAAATTTTCTGCATTGCAGCCAAGTACCGTGCTTTGAAACCATACTGCTTGACAAGAATAGGATTCCTTTGTTGTTTAGACAGTCTCAGCCTTACATTAAGTCCCCTATACCCATCACAAGACTCCCGTGGCTTCCAGATTAGAATTGAAGTTGTGAATGTAAATCGAAATTTTGCCAAGTGTATTATTGCTATAAATGAACCATCATTTGTTTCAAAGGTTAAGCATGAAGGGGTTTTGCTATGGATTCACAGCCTTAGGAGACCACTTTCTCCACAGTGCATGTCTCGGTACAGAATGACTATTACAGGGTTATGTGCAGTCCCTTCACTGCTGCAGTAAGGCTTCCCTCTGCCTATCGACAGCTCCCAGAAAAGAACACATTTATTTGCACAGCTATTTAGGGAAGAGACTCAAAATGGAACCTACAGAATTCTTAAAAGCGTCACAAATACTACAGATGTACGTTTCACTCCAATCTGCTGTTTAAACTCATATCTTTAAGTATCCATCCGGTCCCCCTCTACCCACAAACAGCCTTGAGAAAATACATGGAAAGCATGCCGAATCCACTCTTGGCATAGCTCCACAGTCCATTGGAAGCGCACCAGGGATGAATCTAACCCCTGCCTTTAGTGTAACATAGTGCTTAACTGCATTCATCTCAGCAAACTTCCAATTAAATTATAATGAATGCTGTTAGAAAGTGTGTGTTTGGTTGGGGGTGTTATTTCTTTTGTTCCTTTTTAATAAAAGCACTCTAAATATTCATTACCACCCACACCACCACTCTACTCTCACAGAATGAAGAAAGAAATTGCTTGGATATTTTCTATAGGCAATCCACGTTGCTGAACTGTCATTTAACCTAAAGCAATACTAAAAAATTTTTTTCAACTAATGATGCTGTTTCAAACAAGACATGCTATGGAAAATAACAAGCACATAGTGGTGGACTTGGTAAGCAGTTAAATCCAATTAAGTTATTGATGTCCAGTATCAATTAAAATATTGGTGCTTATTCTGGGGGTTACAGAGTTGGTGAAACTTAGCCCATGAGAGACAGCACCACTTATTTGCTTTGTCATAGCAGTGTCCTATCTCCCTATTAGAAATATCAACAAATCCCTACAGTTTATTAGGAGCTATAAAAGTAGCAGGTAAAATAAGGATTGGAAAGCTGAATGGATGACTTATCCACCTTTTTAGTTTCCAATCTGAGAAAAGAGCTATGGAAAATGAAAAGGAATAGAAATCAAACAAATCAACATTAACTGGCTCTCTGTGAAGCACACAAGAGAGCAACACCTTTAATCCTAGGGAACTGTCATTGGCAAAGGGCGGGGGGATATCCTACCGAACATTTGCAAAGATCAGCTGCCTTTGTTGCAGAAAAGTCTTTGACTACAAATAGGCTCCCCAGGATTCCGTTCTTAGGACACACAGTCTTTCCAGGGTTTGACTCTTTACTGAGACAGCTGAGGTTGGTGTTTCAGTGCCAGAAAAGAGACTGAAATGCAGTGCGTATCGAGAGGTGGAGCAGGATTCAGATAGTTACTAACAGGGGGCAGGAAGAGTCCTGTACAGTTTGTGTCTCCTACGATCTTCATTTTGACTCCTTGTGGCTGCAAAGAAGACCCAGTTTCACAGGCTCTCTTAGGTAAATTTCTGAACAGTAAAAAAAAAAAAAAAAAAAATCTTTCAAATGGCAACTAGCACACTCTTCTCACTGTCCTCACATGAGCTAGGACAGTCAAATCCTATTTGTCGTGCTTTAACCCCAGCCAGCAACTAGAACCATGCAGCTGCTCACTCACACACACCCCTTCCCCCCACAGAATTGTGAATATGGGGGGGGGGGGGGGGAAGGAGAGGAAAGGGAGGGGAAAAAAACCCCACACATGGGTTGAAATAAAGACAGTTTAATAGAAACAGTAACAAAAAAGAAAAAATAACAATAATAGTAACAATAATAATAATGACTCAAGTCACTCTCACTGCCCCATGAATTGTCACCTTCCTGAGCAGTGATTGCTGATTCCTACCTGCCAGCTAACCCCCATTTATATACTGAGCACAATGTCTATGGTATGGAATATTTGATTGGTCATTCCATCCTTCTTTCTATGCTTCTATGGGAAGCTCAAAAAAGTCCTTGAATAGTGTAAACATCACTTAGCAACAACTAAGAACAATAGGTACTATTGGCATTCCCTTCACAGCAATCACTAGAAAGAAAATTACCTCTTTCCCAGCTGAAACCAGGATACTATTTAAAATAGTTCTCCAGATATGCTAAAAAGAAAGATTAAAGAACCAAAAAAAAAACAAAACCAAAAAACCAAACAATCCCACAAAAAAAACCCCAAGCCACACCAACTCTCCACCCCCAGAACACACAGAAAAACAAAAGTTAACTCAGCCTATCTAATAGATAGCAGTGGGGCTAACCCAGCCTGCCTGACATTCACTGCCTGAGGGGTGTAGGACGCCAGCACAGAGAGTCAGGTTTCTTTCTATATTCCTCTGAATAACTTCAATCTGCCTAATCCAGGCAGTTCCTTTTGTTCATTGACCAAATATGGGAACACACAGGCAAAGACCCAGTCCTCTTAGGATAGGAGCCTGTTAGAACATCACAAAGAAGCAAGTAAATTATGTCTGCCTCCAGCCAGGTGCTAAGCTATTATTCCCATACCTGCTGCTCACTTTTGCATGAGAGCCTATATGGCAGACTGCTCGCCTAGGAAAGCCTCAGCTCCAGTCCTGAAATGCCAGTGAGCCTGATGTGATGGAGCCCCTGCCTCCCACAGGCATCCTCCCCACTTCTTTTATGAACCTGCAAGAGATGCCCACCACAGCTTCATGGTCATCATCCCTCAGATCAGCGTAAGGGATGAGAAGAATTGTTAACCTCTTGGTAAGATTTTTCTTGTTGTTGCATTTGTTTTCAAACCCAGGCATGGTCCAGTGTAAAATACATACCTGTTCCTGGAAGCTATCTTTGAGATCCCAGTCATGCTCCAACTCAGCCCAGAATCTTAGATGTCAAGCACCCGGAAATGTTACCAGGTTCTCCTGGCAGGTGGGGAGAGACAGCTTCATCCTGATGGCAGGATCCTCACTAGCAGACCTACATCCTACTCAGCCAGAGAGGGGAGCAGGATGAGACCATTGGTGCTGTCTGTGCTCATATTGAGTACTCTGCCTGTCCATACTCTGTGGCAACCACAGATATATGTGTTTGTGCCTGTACATCTTCTGCCTTGCTGCTGGTTGGATCTGGGGACAAGGAGGCTCAGACCATTGTCACCAGCATCACATGTTTTCCTTTAACACTTGCCAGACCTTGCAAGGTCAGCCTACAAGGACAAACACCCAAGCACTTTACAAGTTACACTTGGAGACACATGCCATGTATTACACCCATTTCTTTTCTTTCCTGTTGACATCCACTGCTCTCTCCTCCCCAGCAAACAAGTCTCAGCACTCTTAGCCCAGACTCAGCAACCTGCTTCCCCATCCTACCAGGCCTTGCTGCACTACTCTTCACTTGCCAGTGGCTAAATAGGACTGACTACAAGGATACGCTACATTTTATTATTTTTTTTAACCCTCTCCATATGAGTGATTTTTTTTGGAGGCAAGTTCAACTGTGAGTCTTGGAATGTTGTTAGGAAGCATGGGTTTATGTAACTTAGTTTTAAGATTAAAATATCTTTTGTGATACATCTTAAGAGCAAGGTTTACAGAAAGCTGAGAGATTCTAATGACAGTCTCTACAGAGCACAGGAAGTTACACCGGTCTTTACTTAGCTCAAGAAGACTAAACTATGATTAGTTACATCACAGAAAAACAAAGTTGTAATTTAACTGTTCATTCACTATATCACACTTATAATTAATCACTGTATTTTGGCATAAATTCCAGGCGTGAAGAAACCTTGCAGTACTTAAATAAAGCACTAGAAGCGAGCTTTTAAAATCCTTTTTCTTCTTTTAGGAAGGTATAATGACTGTCACAGTCTACAAAAACAGAGTTGTAGTATTTTCCAGTTGATAGCAGAGTACAATTAAAAAGTAGGAGAGAAGAAATTTTAAACAGAAATTATGTTACATTAATGATTCTGGACCACTCTTTATTCACTGCTCAGGTCTCCTCTCTCCAGTAGCCTTATCTATTGGAACGTCTCATTAAGCTTCATCTATTCACACAGGGGAGTGAACTTAAAGGAGACATGAGACATCTCCAATCATTCACTTAACCATACGGATCAACTATTGAGAAAAAAAAAAGTTTGAACAGGCATCTAACTTTTCTGGAGAACAGAGATACTGCACCAAGAGGGACTTCCCTTGGTTTATAATTTAGATTCTACCACTTCTTAGGAAAAAAAAAAAAAAAATCACACCTTTAGCTTTAAAAGAAAATGATCTTCCTGGACGAAACACATTTCCAGGACCAGGATCCCTTAAAGGAACACTACTCTTCTCAAAACAAACAAAAAACCACAAATAAAAGAAAACATACACAAAACAGAACCAACAAAAATAAAACAACCAACCAACCACAGCCGCTGTCCTCATGCTTCCTGGGTATAACAACCTCAGCTGGAGGACCAGGAAACAGCAGCTGACCTGTTCTTTCTCAAGCTACAAAACTGAACCACTGATGGCAGAGACTATTTTTCAGGAGTAAACCTAAGGGCTCAGAGCTACCTTTTTATTTTGGTCATTCCTTCTGTGACTCATTCTCCCAAGACATCTTTCAAGAAGACTTCTGTAGAAGGAATGTGGAAAAATAACATCCCTCAGCTTCCCTCAGACCTTAGTTGCATTAATACAGGCCTCCACAGCTGAACATCCTAGCGTAGTTCACAGATCCGCTACTATGCCAGCAAGGGAGGTTGTAAAGACGACCTTCAGGTCCCTCCAAGCCTTTTAGTATATTACTATGGAGTCTACCCATTTTCTAGCAGGCCTGGATCTCAGTAGAGGTTTAGTGACCTGAGCCACGGCAAGATGTGAGAGAAGCAGCATTTTTAATAGGTTAATTTATTAGCTCTAGTAGCAATTTCTTAACATCTATAATAGTTCACAACAGGAAGCAGCAGCCTGAGAACCTTAACCTCCCTTTCCCACCTCCATTCCCCCATCACCACCTTTAAATCACAGAATCATAGAACAGTTTGGGTTGGAAGGGACCTTAAAGATCACCTAGTTCCAACCTCCTGCCATGGGCAGGGACACCTCCCACCAGACCAGGTTGCTCAAAGCCCCATCCAGCCTGGCCTTGAACACTTCCAGGGATGGGGCATCAAGAATTTTTCTGGGCAACCTGTTCCAGTGCCTCACCACTCTCAGAAGAATTTCTTCCTAACATCTAGTCTAAATCTCCCCTCTCTCAGTTTACAACCCCTCGTCCTATCACTCCATTCCCTGATAAAGAGTCCCTCCCCATCTTTCCTGTAGCCCCCTTTAAGTACTGGAAAGCCGTTATAAGGTCTCCCCAGAGCCTTCACTTCTCCAGGCTGAACAACCCCAACTCGCAAAAGTACTCTTAAAGTACAGTTATAAATACCATAAGTGTAATAATGAATCAGTCACAACTCTTTCAATGCTTGACTCAAATTTTTTTCTAGATTTAAACACAGGAAGCATCACCTCAGGTAAGATAGGAAGCCACATCTGAAATGGCAGAGAACAGCTACATACCCAATTAGAAAAAAAAATATATATATTTGGAAAACAAGTCTACTGTACTGCTAATTTTGTAGCTACTCATCCATATCCCACTTCAATGAGTTATTAAAATTAGCCAGACCATTCACAGTCACTGGAAAAGCATGGTTTAAGCTAGGAACATGTGCAATTGCAACGCAGAGGAAAGTTTTATGGCCCTGTATTTAGTTTGAGCACCTGGAATTTCAACAGTCCTTCTTTCTTTTAGAAGTTCAGAGCCTTTACCCCTCACAAGGACATTACTGAGTTAATCTTGGACAAAAGTGATAGATTTAAAGGTTACCTTTCACAAAAACAAACAAACAAAAAAGGCAAGGAAGCAGCAAATCTGTTTTCCTCTCTTTCTACAGACACATGAAACACACACATAATGTCACCCCAAATCCTGAGCAAATGGATGTTTAAAGCCATTCTAATGAAGGAAAATAAAAATAAATGTCAGCCAACAGAAAATATCTACTTTGCCTTTTAGGTTCACTTGATGCTTTGCTTCGTCTTCTGCACAAATTTTGAATAAGTCATCAAAAGGCAAGGATTATTTTCTTTAATCACCAGTTCTTTCCTGTTGGCAGCAGTTCTGTTCTACAGGATTTCAGGGTTTCTTTTACGCAGGCGTGGATTTACTGAGGACGACGACAGATCTGTCCCTTCCCTCACCCCTACTTGCTGTTCCCGCTCAGTGCTGTGCATGGATGCTTCTGTGCCACAGTGAAACCACAGCTGTCCTTACCCACCTCATTTCATCCAGAGTCAGAAGCAGCTGTGCACCTTTCACAGAATGACTAACACACCCCACTGGAGGGTAACAGAGCGTTGCCTCTGTATCCTTAACAGTTAAATCCATCCTGGACATCAGGAGCAATAACTTAACCGATTGCCATGGAACTCTCACATTTACCCTCACAACAGGTTTGGCCTCTGGTATTTGTTTAAGACCTGAACCGCAAGAACTCTTTTATGTATTTAATCTACCTCAATGTCATTTAGGCATGAATCATCTCCTCAGTATCTCGCAATCTTTATGCCCTTCTTTTTTAAATAAAAAAAAAAAAAAAACCAAAACAAAACACACCAAACTGAAACACACACACACCAAAAAATAAAACAAAACTTCATACAGGGTGTTCAGGTTTTTTAGAAAGTGTTTTTGGAAAGGAAGCTGATGTTCAGAGGATTTTTCTCAATTAAACATCTAATACTTAATTGCACGCAGGAGGGCTTATGGTCCTCTTAACCAGTTCCTATGAAAGTTTCTAATTCAGATTTGTACCACATTTCTGATGTTCATATGTTGTAAAACTCCATTTAAGTTTGCAGGTAACTTTAGTTGAGGAAAAAGGAGAGAGAGTCATGACGAAATTGGGCTCCTTTTACAAGAAACGGAGAAAAAAAATATCAATCTTGTTACAGCAGCTGAAAAAGGCAGAGATTTGTCTTTAAGTCAGGGTTTTTTTGTTTTGGGATTTGGTTTGTTGGGGCTTTTTCTGGAAAAGTGACATAGGCCCATTTTTCTAGGAAGCTGCATATTAGGGTAGCCCTGTCATCTGCTGCATCCTGCCTGCCAATTGTCTCTCCTGCCTCGCAGAACAGCTGCTCCCGAGTAGCAGCTCCCATTTGCTCCATTGGGCTGTCACCCACCACAAACTGTCACCTGTCATTTTGTCATAGCAGTAGCTGGCACTGGTGCCTGGCACCGGTACGTGCTGTATTCTCACTTCCCACAAGCACAGGTCAGAAGGGGTGCAGGAGGAGAGACAGCGATCAATGCTGCAGCTGCTTTTGCTACCATCCAATGACCACAGTAGCTTTATAGGTGACAGACCCAGCTCACGAAGCACAGCCTTCCTCATAACAGTGAAAGGCCTAGAGGTCGTCGTCTTTAGCCAGGTCTTCTCCAGGTAACAGAACCCTTTGCAAATGTTCAAGTAGTTTTGTGTGCTCTGACCACTGATATCAGCAATTTATTTCCATGTAATATGGTTTTTAACAATACTTCTGGAGATACTAATCATGAGAGTAATCATAAATAGTTAAGTAAAGATGCATTAAATCAACTACAAGCAATGCCAGCATTTCCCACATTGGCTCTACTGGGAAAAGATTACAGAAGCAGCTTGTATTTGTTTTCTGTAAAACCAACCTTTTAATCTTTGCAGTTTGTCAGCTGTACTTTAAATTATAATAAAGCAAGTATTTTCAAGGTAGGTTAAATCATGCCTTGTGATGTTCACACTTTTTGTAAGCTGTCTACATTTTAAGCTGACTCCTGTGGCTCAGTTGTATAACCTGGCTCCTTATCTCAGAAATATATAATTAAACTTCACTGATCTCTGTGAAAGCTTAAAACATCAATTCTCAGTTGAAGACGTTTATGGACATTATATACGGAGTAAATCTGGATATGTAACACTTATTATCTGAAAGTAACTCTTACTTCTCTGAAGTACGAGGTAAAACAATCTTGTTCGCTCTTTCTCCTGCAATTTTTGGAAAAGCTCAGCCATATCTGATCTATTTAAGAGCTGTAAAAAAGTTTATTTGTATTGTTTTCGGAAAATAATTCTTATCTCCCTCACACCTCTCTCCAGAGGAAGATGTTTATGTACAGTCATTTCCTTCATACAATTAATTCATAATATATATATATATGTACCAGAGCCCAAATTCCTCCACATTGAGGGAAAAAAAGGCGTCCTACAATTTATTTTTCCTTAGTTCCAAGGTCCTTTCCAGACAGCACTTGCCTCCCAAAGGCATTCTCAAAGTTTTTTCTGAGGACACTTCTACAGCTGATTTGACTATACACTTCATTTTCTGCAGCTTCTCTGTGTCACTTGTCATCAAAACAAAGCCTGCACAGGTCTGTTTCTGGCCAGGATTTCAGTCCCCTATGTTTAACAACATATATAGAACAAAGTAACTGAAACTACTAAAAAAAGGGTTTAACGGCTTCTGAGAACTCATGACACCTACCACCTTGGGTGAGGTTTTACTGAGTCCACAAAGAACTGACAAAGCTGATACTACATGCATCAGCTGCCATAGATTCTGAGGAGATTTCTTCCAGGCAGCCCCATTTAAGATACTACCAACCTTTTTCACATGGCTTTTGATGGATTCTCATTATTTGGCAGTCTGCAAGTAATAACCACTCAAAAACCAATTGTGAGACGAGACTGAGAATCTGGAACAAAATTTTAAAAAATCCCACAACACACAGAGTGGAAGGACTGATGGGTAACTTATAAGTGAGACGTTTTCCCCTCAAACAATGAGTCAGTCTCAGCAAGCATGCAGCTTTTCTTTCTCCACAAAGTTATTTTTTGCTCATTCTCCGAAATGGAAAAATGTTATATCTACTATTGCTCTAATAATTCAGAAAGCTTTTGTACCTCTTAGCATAAATATAACTAAATAAATTAGATCTCCAATTCGCCAGCAGCAGTTACGAATTTTTGTTGTTGATTGACAAAAATCACAAGAAAATAATAGTTTTTGCTCAAAAGGATCGGTTAAAGGCTTTAAAGCTTTTTTGCTCTTTGAGGGGGGGGAGGAGGCAGTTTGCTTGTTTTCAAGTGTTCCTAAACACAATATAAGTAAAGAAGGTGGTGTTGAAGTTGCAGATGAAGATGAAACACATGGTGCAGCTGAAGGTTTTGGAAAGCAAGTAACACGTGCTTCCTCTCTCCTTGCTTCTGCAGGAAGGTAGCACGTGACAATTTCCCAAGGGCTGACAAGCTCTAAAGACGGATGGTTCTGTTGAATGTGCAAGGACTGACAAACTCAGGCCATAAGGTTCTGCTCAATGTGTTAAGAGCGCATATTAGCATCAGCAAGAGGATGTGCAAACCAGACCATGTGGAGACGAAGCCTGAGGATACCTGCTGGAACCAAGAACTCTGCAAGAAGCTGCCTGGCAGCCCCTGGGGCATCAACACACCACTCCTCCTCTGAGCATCCAGCTGGGGTTGGCCCATCAGCTGTGGCTCCACCAAGGGTACTGTGAGTGAGTATGTGAGCAAACGATGTGAGCAAGTAAGCGCACGCTTTGTTTGAAGTTACCTACTAATTACCATCTAATGAATAAAGGCATTCTAAATAACACTGGTGATCTGCATCTTAGACACACACACACACACACTAGGGAAAAGGCAATTCACTGCGTATACAGCAATAAAACATTGATGTCTTTATAGGGAGAAAACGTGATCAGATATTTGCCACTGATGATGATTTTTATGAACACATTTATAAACTTATTTACCTAGAGACCTCTATGTCAATGCAGCACATGTATTTAGTATCCAAAAATACTTTGTTAAGCAATGATTATTGCTAATACACTGCATCCTAAGACCTCACTGCTTTCAAGTACTTTGCACTCTCCATTGCACAAGCACACAGTACCTGTTCTTGACATTATCTTTTTTCCCCAACTTTAAGCCAGCAATGATTTTATGCTTCCACAATACAGCATCCATTCAAAAAAGAAAAGAAAAAAAAAAAAAAAAATCAGAACAAGTTCAAATTCAGGGAACTCCATTAGAAAATATCTGCATAACTGAATACTTCCACATTTACAGTTACTGTTATATGCATTGACATCATCCTAATTTGTTTCACAGCTTCTATCTGATTGTAGGAAATTTACACTACGTCTAAGCTCTGTGTCATACGTAAATCTAAGGGAAGACCATCTCATTTAGCACTTCCAAACAAATTCAAAAGAGAATACAATAGGCAACCCGCTTTCCATAGCACCATGCTGATTGGAATTACCTTTGCTAACATTACTCTCTGATTGCATCCTGTACCAGTCTCAATCATCTTGCCTGGTGTCAGTGTCCAGGCAACCAGCCCAGTTACCTAGGTTATTTTGTCTATTCTGTTTAAGTGCTGAAGAGACGTTAGCTCTCCTGCCCATTTCCTGGAACTTCCCTTGACTTACAAGGTTCTTATTTAAAAGAAAATCACAACCAATATTAATTTTTGTAGTAGTTCTTAGTAGAATTTCTGTGTGAACATTCAGAGAAACTTTAATAACAGTGGTTCAAAAGCATCCACAGCCTCATGAAGATGTGTGTGGGACACATTAACGTGCATCTACTGTTCCCACCGAATAGTAGAAATATGAATATTACAGATGCAACAAAATGGTAAACATGGCTGTGGTAGCTTATTGTGTTACTATCTGCAGCTGTTCACCCCATACTCCACTCCTTGCAGCTACTGTCCTCATAGCAGGAATGACAAAACAGAATAAGCACTGAGGCTCCAGTTGTCCCAGTTTGTCGCATAGTTTCTTAGCCAGAGACCCACAGTCAGCACCAATTTGCAGCAAGTGCAACAGCTGAGTCACAAGCACACAAGTTCCTCCTATTTCACTGGGGAGGGTGTGGGCATTGCTGAAGGAACACACTGTACTACTACAGCTGCTTACTTTACCAGACATTTGTAAGACGTCTAAGAGGAGAAGCGGTGCTTTGAAACTACTAGCTGCTAAATATGGTCAAAGAGGTTTTTTTTACCCACTTTTTCTCCCTGGAGTTCATCCTACTGGTCGTCTGTTCAGAGCTGGATGTTTTGTTCTTTTAAGTTTGTTTTACAGGAAAAGCTATCAGTGAAACAGGTGGGTTTTTTCTATTATGAAAATTAAAGTCTGTGTTTTGACCTTAATGATGCATACTCCAAAATATTAAGAAAAATTCTGGGATTATTTTTTGGTCCTATATTAGCTTAAGGAATTAACATGAGAAAGTCAGAACTCTTATACTAGATAACTTTGTATCACTTAACAAGCTATTTGTACAAATCTAAGTTAGAGTGGAGAAGAGTATACTGAGCTCGTCTTATATCTGCCTCCTTATTAAAAAAAGCAACTACAAACAAAAGTGGATCCATTTAATTTAGAAAGGGGCTATTCAAATAACCAAAGCCTACAAGACGAAGAAGAAAAAGAAAATTACTGGCAGCATAGTAAAGCAAACAAAGGCAACTGGAATTCTTCAACACCTTACTCAAAGACTTACTGGTGATATACTCAAAGAGAAGAGGTACTTAGAAGGATGGCAATTTTGTTTCCTATTCTTACTCAAATCACTTAATACAAGTAAAAGATTGTGTAGTTCTACCAGAAAGGTCATTTTTCAAAGAGCTCCATATTCAACCTTGCCCTGCGCAGGTAAACTGTGTTAAAAAAACCAAACACCATTCTTCTGACTTGAAAAAGAGTGTCACTAAACAAATGCTACTGCTTGCACACACTTTAGTTTCAACAGCATTTTTTTTTTTGTACAAAATTTGTGGCAGGCTGCCAAAAAAGCCCCGGCAAAGATTTTTTTTTTTTTTCCTGCTTGTAAAAGTTATTTTTCAGTGACAGATAAAACCACATGAAAGAAAGAAAAATGAATATAAGCTAGAGATGAACCATTAGAGTCTAACTCTAGTATTTTGTGATTTCTAGCACCTGTATTCTCTTGGATGACCAGTGGACTCGGCAGTGTCAGGTTTACAGTTGGACTCAATGATCCAACTGTATGATCCAATCATTTAGGTCTTTTCCAACCTAAATTATTCTATGGCTACCCTCCTGAGGAAACCACAAGTCTTCCAAAAATAACTTCTGCACAATATACCTGCTGACCTCCACCCTTAAAACACACCCACAATCAGAGAGAACGAGGGTACCAGTCCACATGGCTAAAAAGAAGGCACAGCCACCAGAGTATGGCAACCGCTTCAATACACCGCAAGCTCTTCAAGTTCCCTCTTCCAATAGCTCTCTAAAGTTCCTAAAGTGCTTTGAGGGCCATACAAGTAAACAAAAAATACTTTTGCAGCAGACAACCTTTCTAATGTTCGTTTAGAGCACTTAAATTTGTCTTGAGAAATTATTGTACGTGTCTAAGGCAAACAAGATATTAGAAGAAAGGCAAAATACTATTCTAAATCACTTTAACATTGCAGTAAATCACTCGATTTCCTCTCCTTTCTCGAAGAGCAAAGACTTAAACAAGTTTTGGGTAACATATTCTGGGACTTAAAATAATATACTGAGATGCATAAGTCATAATGATAATTTAGTGGCTTAAGTGTTGATCTAAGTAATGTTCTACTGATTTCTGAACTTGCCAGTAAGTTTGTAAGTTTGGTTACTTTTATCAGAGCTAATTTTCTAAGAGGCCAAAGCCTACACAAGTACTAGGGAAAAATAAAGCAGTCACAGTGTTTTCTTCACTGTGTCATTCACGCAGGAAATGTTTTTGAAACATAAGGGTCAGCCCCCGAGCATTGAATAGGGAACAAAGACACAGTCCAGAGGTTTAGAACCATTGTGCCTAACTAGCATCTGCAGAACCTGTAGAGAGGATCCAGGAATTACTCCCTGATGGGCAAGGCGCAGCAGCCCTGCCCTTAGAGCAGATCTCTTTGCATGAAGCAACAGATGCCTGCCTCTCCTGTACACCTATGTGCAATGAAAGCAGAATAAGCCATTTCATCCTATTCTCTTCTGTCTCATGGGACACAAAGGAAGAACTGTCAAACCACAGTTCTGTTGCAGCAGTATGACATCATTTTTCCTCTGAAGCATCAAATAAAAACTAGCAATAGCCAAAAATTGAGAACAGAATTCAATAAAACAAAATTACAGTGAAGTTTTTCTAATATATTTTTTTCTGAGCAAAAAAAAAGGAAAAAACAGTCAGAATACAAAATACATAGTTAGAGGTTTTCATTTTAGGAAGCTTGATATAAGGAGAGGTACAACACTTCAGACTGAGTATTTAGGAACCAGTTTCATTCTTTCCTCCCCACCTGCCTCAGCCCCTGCTTTTGGGGGAGGAGGCACAAAAGAACAAAAAATAACTCTAGTTCTAGAGTTTTTTTATCTAGAGAAGCCAAGAGCAATACTATTTTTTTCCTTCCTTCAGTCAAAAGGAAAAATGTTCAGTATATGTGAATTTAAAACGTAAGGCAATTAGTGACATCAGCCAAAACATTTATTCTTGGTGAGAAACGTCTGGTGTTACACGGACAAAATTAAAATAATTAAGGAACTTTACAGCTGAATTTCTGCAACCTCATCTACAGAATACTCCGCAATCACCGTTTACTCATGTGTTTACCATTTCCTCATCATTACTAGCAAAAAAGAAGTCTGAGCACCTTCTGTTCTGTATACAATTATTCATAGAAGGTTCACTGTTTTCCTGATAGGAATGCTTTCAACAGTTTATAAAAAGCCAATGTGGCCATTTGGTTCAAGAATTACAGCGCATTTTCTTAAGCTGAATAACCAGTACTCAAATCTCCTGAACACAGGCACTAAATAATGAGTTGTCATGCGTCCCCCATCTCTAAGGATAGCACTGAAAATCATAAACGACCATCGTTCTGCACAGCTGAATTCCTCATCCAGGATACCACTGAGGACAGCAGTATTGTCTGATTTTGCATCAATCAAGCCATAATAAGCATTTGTACCATGCTTTTCATGCACTTGTTTTTAGCTAGATTTAAAGATTAGCCCCGCTCTCATCTTTTGAAAACTTTCTTAAATCATTTAGCTTAAGATAGGGTACAGCCTGTTTATAACCAGCATCACTGCAAGCAGAACTAAATTCTTGACCTGGAGAGCACTGAAGTGCAGAGGATTTGTAACCCCGCAGTTATCACATAACGAAGGTGTATCTCTCACAGATGACGACCAGCATTGCTTTTCCATATCAGAAAGGACAGGGCCAAAAACTTCTAGTTTGTTATTTGGCTGTCTTCCACCAAGCTATACAAGTCTTTCCTCGAGAGGAAGTCTGGTGTAGGGCAATGATGAAACTACACCATCATAACTGTATTGCACTTCACTGACAAGTTACTCCTAATACCCTGCGCCACCTGGGAAGGTAGCTTGCTTCACTTTCATTTTAACAGAAAGCGGCTACCTTTCAGCTACACACACACACATAAAGAATACCTATGTAGGTAATAAACACAGAACACTTGCGTATTGAAAGTTCACATAATCTTAGTGATCTATATATAGTGACATATATATTTTAGATAAAGAGGGTCCTCTGCATGGTTCTGAACATCATATAATAATTCGCGCATCTGTGAAAATACAAAGAAGCTAGATCGAAAACCATATGAAATCCAGATGGCAGTGGTTTGTAACGCCACTGAGGGAAGGAGGGTGCAGAGAACGGGTTGCATTGAGGGAGAGTTTCGGAAACACTGACGGCAAACAATCAGAACTTCTGAGGAGAACAAAAAAGTTCTAATAAAGTCTGTTTTGGTGTTTGTTCAGCAGCTTCTTGGGTCCCAGCAGGAAAGGAGAAACCAAGAAATATGAACCTTAAGTTCCAGGCCCTTACCTCACTTGTATATCCCAGTTTCAAGGGTTATTTGCCCAATTTGAAAAACATCATGGTGTATTTTATAAAAACATCAATAAATATTCCTAGGAAGTAGGAGAAGTAGCTCCATCTTCTATCTGTACAGTACTTTCTAGTATTTCTTTAAAGCCATAAGAGTTAGAAAAGCTTTTATTTAAAGAAAAAAAGAAGGGGAGGCAGAAGTAAAATTTTCATTTAAATCTGGGACTACAGCTTGAACCAAAGCAAACAAACCACACAGATACCACAAAAATTAACAACACTGAGAAGACCACCACATACCTGTTTTCATTCTATCTCAACACAAAATCATTGCAGCATTAGCTGGAATCCCACCACAAAACAGCCAAATCAGCAGACCAAGGGAAAGCAGAAAGCTAGTTCTGCCATACCACACTGATTACAAGTTCTCCACCCTTTCCCCCACAGAAACAGAATACCAGGAGACATTGGCAACAACACCTGAATACGATCTCAACCTAATTGAGCAGTGGAGAAAGAAGAGGGGCACCGGGGAGAAAAGCTTTTTTTTCTTGTATTCATTTTCTCATCTGAGTGTTATTTTCAGTTAATGTAGCAGCTGTGACTCTTCCCAGGTGAAAGAAATTACCATATTCCCTTTCAGGCTGTGGGCAGGCTATTCAAGCCCTGACACAGTGTCCCAGAGCAATTAAAGTACACGTATCTGGCAGAAAAAAACAAAAGAGACTGGAGGGGAATATGGGGGTTTAGAGAAGATAAAGTAAGATCAGCTTAAAACAGCAGAAGTATGCTATAATTTCTATTAATCAGGCTGGTTGCTTTACAAAAAGACTAAGTCATGTTTGGAAAGTGACCATTAACTGTAAAAACACACTGAATAAGCAGTATTACTTTCCTTTTAGAGTTCTCATCCACCAAAGCTGGCCCAACACCGCCTGTTCTTGGTCTCCATTTCCCTGAACAGGTACAAGGAAGAGCAACACAGCTAAAACATGTTGTGCTCCTTTCACTGTTAGCTACAGTAAGATTTGTGTGTGAAAGGGAGGACTGAATCCATTTCTCCACTCCTGTATCTATGCTTTTGTTCTTTCCCATTTCACTAATACATTTCACATACAATATAATCTACCTTTGTATTCTATTACACAGTCATAAGTAAAGACTGAACACAATTTTCACTACAGAAAACAATGTTTCATGGGAAAAAAAGACAGTGCTCTACCAGATTGCCCTTTGAGTCTAGACAAATTTTATGAGGTTATGTATTTATGAATGTAAAGATATGCTTATCTTGATATAATAAAAACCCAAAAATAAAAATCAGTCTTATTACACAAGATTATGTTGAAAACTACCGATTTAATTTTTAATTAAATTGTTAATTTTTGTTCCAAATTCCCTATATTTATTAAATTTGAGTAACTAGAATATAAACTCAGTATACCTTAGTATATTTGAAATACTAAAACTTTTCCATTTACTCAAAGGGTTTTTTCACCTCTTGGATATGCATCAACTCCAGACATATTGACCAATAAACATACTATTGTTAAGGCTCTAAAACAAGGGGGTAAGTCCAGTTAAGTATAGCTTTGTTTGTCATTTAAAATTGTGAAAACTTAGCACTAACATCTGTCTTTAAGAATACAAAAAAACATATTTACAGAGAATATATTTCCTGACAATATAATCTTATCTAGCAATTAGTGAACGAGTAATTAAAGTACAAAACCAATTTTGTACCAATTTTGGTATTTGAATTAAAGCATGTAGCTTTGAAGAACAGTGAAAGTAAATAAGAAGAGTAAAACAAAAATGAAGGTGGTTAGACCCAGCATTAAGTATCACAGCTAGCCTTAAGTTTATTTAACTATGGATTTCTAAAAGAAGCTTAGAAAAAGTTGATTGAAAAACTAAAAGTAACAAAGCATCGTTGCAGTTACATGTACAACAAAATGGGTATTAAAGAAATTAAAATAGAAATAGATTCCTAAGGTTGTCTCAGGAACAGCATTTACACCTGTGAATTAATACTAATCTTAATCCACTGCATCTGTTGATGCTGTTTACTGTGTTTGGGTAGTTAAAACCTAAAGGAAATGCAATGCGGAGATCTCAACAGCAGATGTTGCTTAAAAGTTTTTTAGCGGAGATGAAACAAGCAAAAGAAATCCAGCAGCTTTCACTGGGTTTCTGGGGTTTCTTTATATTTTTCCTTTGGGGAAATCAGCCACAAATCATTTTGAAAAATAATCATTTTCTCCCTCTTTTTCTTGGGCACAGATGTCTGGCTTATTCAATTCACATACAAAATATGCATTACAGTATTAGACAAAGCAGATGCATTCTTCACAAAGCAAGGTCAATGAGGGCCTCACATGTCCTATAGTTTAACCACCCTCAAGACGGAAGCATTGGTCGCTCCAGCAGTCCCTACAAAAGCATAAGCTCAATTACTTAATTACTTCATTATTTCAGTATCCAGTTTAAGCACTCAAATCCAACGTATTTTATTCAACTTCGACACTGTGTTTAGTCCAAAAGCCACAGTAAGTAGGGAGAAATGTATTCAGCACCATCTGCAATTAAGCTCCACTTGACTCACACCTAATAACATATGTACTTAAAATTATATTTTCCTGGATTTCAGTCCAATACTAGTTGCAATTAATTACACAAATACTTATTTCAGTCTATACGTAGGGTCTGTTTCTCCTCATATTAGTTATTTACTTCTGTATCTATGTGGAGGTTTTTCTGCTCTATACCTATAGAAGTGATGTTAGAGTTCGAGGTCGATGCTCAATGGCACAACTGTCATAGCCCATAGAATTAACTACTCAAAATGATCCTTAACAAACTGGCAGAGCTTCATTCAGCATTATCAGAATCAGGAAGCCTGGGCAATGAAAGAACCATTTCTGCACTATCCTGCTTCAATTTCAAAGGCTGAAGTACCTGGAAGCAGCAGGTAACAGAGGAAATGATAATTCATAGCAAAGGGTTTAAATCTTCTTTGACAACCCGCATACACATACACACACACGAACTCGCTGTCCCAAGTAGAGAAGAGAAAATGTTCTGAAACTGGAAATTTCAGATCAGTACCCTACTACTATTGTAACCTACAACTGGTATTTGTCTTCACTAGATCATACAAAGTATCACTCTCTTTTGTTCCTTTGTGCTGAGAGTACATACTAGTAGTAATGTCAACTCTGGCAATGAGAAAATTATTTCTGAGATTTTTCCTTTGCAGAAGGACATACACATATATCTAGTAATTTTTGAAGAAATACCTTCCATGAATGTCCTGTACTTTGAAATTTGCCTAACGCAAATTTTTCAGGGTCGCAAGTCTAATTCAACTTTACTTTTCCAAATTCAACATTAATCATAGAGGTAGATAATAAGAGCTGGAAATTACTGCTTTTTGCAGAAGTGGCTGGCAGCATCTCTCACTCCCACTTTCTGCTGAATTTGGGCATTTCTCGTTATTGGGAGCTAGGATTTGCTGCCCCATGTAGCTTACTAGCCAACTGGAAGTCTCAGCACTTTTGAAGTAGGCCTCTTGACTTATGCCAGTTTGGGGATTTAACTGAAAGCATCAGTGTAAGCATCTGTGAGACGCAGCAGCTTTTAGCTCTGACCAGCTCTACCATATGCAATTCAAAACTCTACCTATCCTCAAAATTTTTAAACTCTGTACTATGTGTAGTTTTATGTTAAGACACTGTAGTTCCGACCCCAACCCTTTTTGTAACTGACTTAGCCACCTGACTTTCACCACCATTTGTGTCTATCCACAGTCAGAGGAAGGTCCAGTTCCTTCCTCGGGTATCTCAGAGCGTACATGACACACGTAGGGTCAGATGCAGCCCATGGAGCGGAGGTCTATTTATTAAACTACTTCAAGTATCTTTAAAACTGCTTCACTGCTGAAAAACTGGTGCATTTGCATTTTAAGGAAGGAAAGATCTAAGTATAGGAAAGGAATCCATTTGGTACACAGTAAGATGGGGTTTGTGTCAAGAATATGATGGGGAAAGGCATCAAAATAGTAGTGGGAGTAGTCACAGCATTAGACAACAGGCTAACACAAGCAAAGGAAGGAGTAAAGGGAAGCAAGGATCAGAAAGAGGTAAAACGGGCAAACTACCAGACTGGGTTAGCCTCATTGGCAATAAGATAAACTTAAACTTCATGCAAAAGATCAAAAGATTTACAGATAGACATGAAAAAGAACAATGGGACATTGTTCGGTGTACAATGAGAGAATCATAGAATGATTTAGGTTGGAAAGGACCTTAAAGATCATCTAGTTTCAACCGCCCTGGCATGGGCAGGGACACCTCCCACTAGAAACTAACTCAGTCCCTCACAACCACAAATTCTGCGGTCAAGTTTCCCACATTTGGGAAAGTTTCCCACATTTGCAGGTGTCAGCACGCCCAGAGTGCAGGGGATGAGCCCCACTCTGGGAAAACTACCTGCCTGAGCACAGCATCTCCTCTGCCATATGATTTTATTTGCATCATTTTAAGTGGAACAAAGGGGTGAGGAGATGATACAGTGGAAGATAAAGATGATTATGTTAAAGCAGTTAGGGAAGAGAGGCTTTAGAATACTTTCAGAGGACAATATAAAGGAATCTGATGCAAGATAGACTCAAGGAAAGAAGACGAAAAGTCTTTAGTTAAACAGTAAGACTGTGGTTCCAGGAGAGAAAGCAAAGTGAAATTACAAGAACAGTTTGAAAGGGAAGACTTGTAAAGAGAAGCCTTCATCATGAGACTGTAGTAGGAACTCTGGGACAGATGTCAGGAATGAGAGTTTGCAGAAAAAGGGAAGAACTAAAATTCAACATCAATTTGGAGTTCTAAGATTATAGTCAGAGATATAAGCCTTGGCAGTGAATGAACTCAACTTTCACAAAGTAGTGAAGTTCTAATAAAATAACTTCCATTTAACCTAATCGGTTATACTTAGGAAAGCATCTGAAATAATTTTCAACTACCGTAAGAAAACAGTGCGTAGGTGAACAGCCCTTAATTAGATGATTTCATTCCCACATACAAGCCCACACATTGAACAAAGTACAGAACACGGCTCAAGTGTCCTGCACAATGAATGGTCTGACCACAAACCATTTGTCCACAGATTAACACATGGTGTCGGCCTGTCAGCAACTTCTGTGACACTACCATTACTTTCCACAGCACCGCCGGCGGCAAGAGCTCTTGTTAATATGGAGACTTCTTTGCAAGGGCTGCAATGTTTTGTTGCTGGGTGGCACTGGAGAGGATACACTTTTGCAAGCAAAGCATGATTCCCATTCAAGCCTAAGGGTAGATTCAAACTGAGTCAAAATACTTACAGCTGCAGTTGCTCTTTCAGCTGAAATTTTACAATTTTCACCAACCTTTAAGAAAATGTTAAGAAAAAAAAAAAATCAGGGAACCTTAAAATATCAGGACTAGGACTTAACTTTCCCCATATTAATCAGAAAAAGTAATACTCAAGTGGAGAATTGAGATGTTGGTTCAATTTCTTTGTCATTAGACAGGAGTGTCATAACCAATTTTGGACTTGCTTCCTATTCACTTCTTTTAAAGCAGAAGTTAAATTCAGGAACCCTGTAACAAAGTTAGAGTATGAATCACTGGAAGATTATGGGTAAAGTAATATGTCTTCATAATACTTTGCTTGTAATGTCTCCTGCCTGTAAGTGCCTACATTTCTGGTTACTCTGCGGAACTTTAATTGCCTTCATATTTAGAAAATGCTGATAGCCTATTCTTGAAATACCTCTTTAAGAGATCTTAAAGGTCTTACCTTTAAAGAAGACCTTAAAAGGTCTTACCTCTTTTTTTTATATTTCCTTCCCCCATCCCTGTGACCTTACAGAAAGATGTCTTTTGGCTTAGAGTCTAGGTTTTTATTTGAAAAATAAGTTTGTCAGATGAGGATTTAAGAGGAAAAAAATTATATACTCTCAGGTTTTGCTTAATACAGGAACAATTTCATTGATTTTCAGCTCAATTTTTTTTTTTGGCTTTATTTTGCTTTCTACAGAGAAAGACTGATAGGTTTTAATATCGCTCAAACTCAAGAGCTGGAAACGTGACATTCCCCAGCTCTGCAACAGTTCCCGGGGGCAGATATTTAGAGTGAATCTGTTATTGGGTGAATTGGAGTATATTTTACCATGAAGTAAGTCTAGCGTTGAGAGGATATGAGAATCAAACATAAAATGCATTACCAGTAAGTGTTCGAGCAACAGAGTAACTAATTCACTATGAAGACCCCATACTTGAGCATTACATGGCCAAATGCTTAATTCATGTTTGTTACCAGGGGTATCGGTAGTAAAATGTGAATAGTCATTTAAATTTTTTTAAAGTAAGTTTTCTATCCTTTTAGTCCAAGAGTATGTTATATTATCAATGCTTTTAAAAAAATCAAACAAAAAAACCCCAAAACAAAAAGTTTTTGGCCTTCCAATTGATGAAAACCTGTATATTAACACCCAGGACATGAGTATTTCTCTAAAACATGCACTCACTGATAAATCTTTTCCGGTAATTGTTAAGTTATTATAAATTGTTATTGCAATACTACCATAAAACATCCTGGGGCTTTTGGAGATCCTTTAAGGATTTTTCCTTCTTTCCCATTTTAATTGCCATTCACCGTGGCTGCTACGTACGTCAAATCACAAACATACCACTAAAGGGGTAAAAATTTTTTACATCACTTTCCATTATTGTTTGCATCAATGATAAAATATGGCGTTTCCTGAAAATCTCTGAGGTATGAACTAAGGCTACTACAGATACAGCCACGCTACCCCTCACAGACAGAAATATTGCCAGCTCCATCTGCATAAGCATTTGCACGCTGGTTTAATGCTTATTGAACTTGACTGAAAATGTATTACCTGCTTAAATTCGTATATGGAAACCAAGTCGCACAAACACTACAAAAAAAAAAAAAAAACCAAAAAAAAAACCAAACAAACAACCCCATGATTAGTAACGCAGATATATGGCAGGGGTGAAAGTATGAGGTACTTATCTAGAAATTACAACACTCCGGAGTTACTGAATTTCATTTCTCTCAGAGAAATACTGTCACACGCACCGGAATAAACGCACAAAACCAGACGCCCCCAAAGTACCGCTCCCCCTTAAAATTCGCCGCAGAGGAAGGGGCCTCATTTACCCCCTGCTCCGACTGAGGCGCGAGGCGCCACCCGGCACCGCTCGCTCTGGGAAGGGCCGTGGGAACACCCCCACCCGCCGCCACCCTCGCGCTACGGACGCCCTTCTGTGACGCGTGCGGCGGCGACGGCGCGAGAGGCCCCGCCCCCCGCCAGCAGCGCGCGTCTCCCCTGCGGCAATGCCAGAGCGCCCCCTGCCGGTAGAACGGGGAGGCGGCTGGGTGCTGCGGGGAAACCGCTGCGGAAGGAACCTTAGCCGGGGGGGGGGGCGGGTGGTGGTGAATACCTTTAAAAAAAAAAAAATCTTACTACTTTTTTTTTTTTTTTTCCCCCAGCCGTATTCAATTGTAAAAGCTACAGCAGGGGATAACTGAATTTAAACGTCTACATTTTGTCTCAGAGACAAGGATTTCTTCCCACGCTTTGTACTGCCGCCTGGTAAAAATAAATAGGTTTAACTCAGAGAATCACAGAATGGTAGGGGCTAGAAGGGACCTCTGGAGGTCATCTAGTCCAACCCCGCTGCTAAAGCAGGGTCACCCGGAGCAGGCAGGACAGGAGCACACCTGGGCGGGTTTTGACCACCTCCAGAGAAGGAGACTCCGCACCCTCTCGGGGCAGCCTCTTCCAGGGCTCTGCCACCCTCAGAGTAAAGAAGTTTTTCCTGATGTTGAGATGGAATTTTCTGTATTCCAGTTTGTGCCCGTTGCTCCTTGTCCTGTTGCCGGGCACCACTGAGAAGAGCCTGGCCCCATCCTCTTGACACCCACCCTTTAGATATTTATAAGCTTTTATGAGATCCCCTTCTTCTCTGCTCTGCTGTTCTCTTCTCCAGGCTGAACAGACCCAGGTCTCTCAGCCTTCCCTCCTAAGAGAGGTGCTCCATTCCCTTGATCACCTTCATAGCCCTCTGCTGGACTCTCTCCAGTAGTTCCTTGTTTTTCTTGAACTGCGGAGCCCAGAACTGGACACAGTACTCAAGAATCATTAAGAGCAAATGTTGAGCCAACGCTGTGCTACAAAGCAAGGCCTTTGGTTAAAAAAAAAAAAAAAAAAAAAAAAGTAGTAAATCAAACTCACAAGTAAGTTAATCTTGAGGAAAACTACTCTCTTCTACACGGTAATCGAATGTACACATACATGGAAGGCAGGTGGCTGGGCACTGAAAAAGGTAAATTAAGTGCTGAGTCTGGAAACATCATCCCACCAAGCTCATGCGCTCAACTGATGTATCAAAGCGGTTCTAAACCTTCCCTTGGTCTTTGAAAAATGAGAAACGTTTGAAAAACTGAACTACCATACAAGGGTACATCTTGTCTTCTGTTTAATATAAAGGAACCTTTAAGCAAGATGGTGCTTCAATAAATTTTCTACAGATAACCGACAGGAATAGAGATTTCGTGCTTAGTATCACCAACTATCCTAGCACATAAATATCTCAATCATCATATTTATAGTTAAAATGAAATACATTCTTGAGTGCTGGATGAAAACATTCTGGACAACTCACAATTCCAGAGTAACATTACTGACTTGGAGTCCTAGAATTAAGGATGTGAATGACACCTAGAAACTCAAACAAGCGGGTTGCTTGTCAGAAATGCGGAGAGCGCTGTTGCAGCTCTCGCTGCTGCCAGGAAAATGGAGCTGAAGCAATACAACATGTCCTCCCACTTGTATGAAACACTACAAAATATTTAAGGCAAGTACATTTGCCACATCACCCCACCAGCAGTCACTCAATAAAGTGAAAATTATTGATATCTCTACAGTTTCCAGTGAAATTAAAGAGAATAATAAAATGCCATATTTCTATCGCACGGCTAACAACTTAGGGAAGAACAATGATTTATGAGCATATTTCTATCGTCATTCAAAATAAAGAATCAGCAGAATAAATTATTCTCGTTTATAATGAGCAATATATATATGAAGTACTGCGGGTCTTGTCAGCGTTTCTTCAACATGTCAAGAAAAAGAGTAGAATGGAATAAGGAGACAGTCATCATTTTATTGCTTTTTCTTGCCTTTTTCTAATTAGGTGACGGACAGAAAGAAATCCCCTGTATGGAAATTTCGTGTATGATTTAATAAGCGGGGGTGGAGAGAGAGAAAAACACAGTCTGTAGAAACTTCTTTGCCCCTGCCCTTTTTGCTCCTTCCCTCATTTCCTCCACTTTCTCCACAAAATAATAATTTCATAGAATCATGAACAGGGAATGTTTCCTCCCACAGCTCTTGGAATAATAAAACACTGCCTAAATATCTCATGTGCCCTCTGTGTTAGAAATGAGCCCTTTCTATTTGAAAAGGCCTATGCAAAAAAAAAAAAAAACCAAAAAACACAACAAAAAAAAAAAACAGGACTTGCTTTATTGTTTGAGAGCTTCTGTGTAACTAAAGTTATTTGTTAAAATTATTTCATTAGTATATATGCAACAACCCACCTATAATCTCTAGATACTTATAAACTCTAATGTTTATATTTTCTGTTTCACTAGAGGAATTTATAATTGGACTTAAGGTCCAAAAAAGTGTAGCTAGACATGAAACAAATATGATATAGAGTATAACCGTCCTGTATAAAAGCCCTTCCATAAAAGGTGCTGCATATTGCACATGCTGGGGAGCCAGGCACACATTGTATTGGCAAAGCGCTGCCGTACAACCCAATACACAACATTCCTCTCAATGTTTCAAATCATCTTTTAATATTGAAGAATGACTGCTACTCTATAGACAGGGACAATACATTTTTTCTCACAAACCCTCTGCTGTATTTCAAGAAAGGGTCAATGTACTTTCAAGCATTTCCCTTTAGAGAATCACAGCTTTATTCCACGTAGGCTCTTTGGCAGAAGCAGATGGAGCTGACTGAAAAGTCCCTCCAGACTTTTGTTCTTCTTATCAAAGAAAAACAAAGTCATTTTGATGCAAGTTTTTCTTTTCTTTGAAAAGAAAAATTGTGTCTTTTCATATGTTACTCATTTCTAATTTCCCCACTTTCTCCAATTTTCTTCTTATTGTGCTTGTTCTACTTATTTCAGAGGAATAAAGAAAAGGAGGAGAGACTCTGTTTTTCTACCTCTTTCTTTGCACTTAAGAAGGGAATAATCCACATAAACACACAGCATACAAAACATTATTTTCTTTTTCTTTCATTCCAAACAGGGTCTTTTTCCCCTCTATTTCTGTTAACTGGTTAACCAGAAGAATTTGACATGACATTTGACATCTTTCAAGCCCCAGGGCCCAAATCTCTTCAGTTCATGCAAAGCTCTTTTCAGGATAGCACTCTGCTTGCCTAATTCTGGGAAGAAGTGAAGAAGCAGTAGAAAGGGAAACAATCATCACTCATCTGAACCATTCCTAGTTTTATGAACAAATGTTTGTCATGCAGCATTTTATTCAATAATATCTTGGTTCTTCTTGTTCTCAAATAATAAGACCAATAATCATGACACTGGAGCATTGTTAGCACATCTCTGACCACCTGCAAACACTATTAGGCTGTGTGTTCCTACTAGCCTCAATATTATCCCTAAGTAAATTGTCTGAACTGAAAAGCTGACAAACAAAATAAATGGTGGGAAATGGCTTGAAGCAAAAAATGAGTCAGTAACGAAGTACTAGCACTTTCTGTGACAACATACTCAGGCTACTGCTATTGTCTCCAGCAATTAAAAAAAAAAAAAAAAAAAAAGCTTTTAAGAAACAATAGCTGTTATTCAAGTGAGAAATATGGTATTTAAGCTTTTGGTCCCAATCTTATCCCCCTGTTACTGGTATGGGGTTTCATGTCAAAGCAAGTTTAGAGGTGAACTGTGTACTGTCTTAAGCAAGGATGTATTAAACATTGATGATGCTTTAACAAGGGTTAACTGATGGTTTAACAAGGGTTAACTGGTTTACTTAACCATCTGCATGATTAAATTAGAAAAGGAAAGCAGGTCTGTGACAGACAATTATATGCTTGCATGTATGCAAAGACAATTGCCTACTGTCTTTGGTAGACGGCTGCACTGCTACAAACACATTTAACACTTGTCCTAAAAAATGGCAATATGAGTCTTTGTTTCCCTGCCTGTAGTCTAACGACAAAAGCAGACTTTAAAAAAAAAAAAAAAAAAAAGAAAAAGAAAAGCAAAGCCTATGCATTATGTTACTATTTTAACTGTAATTTAAGTCTAGTTCAAATGAGGTAATTAATCATTAGCTTGTTTCTTCCTCAGAAATTCTTTGTAATGCTTTCCATTCTAAAGAGGGTGCAAATAAGGACTTCAAAGGAGATACTTGAGAGATCAGAAGTCTGGAATCCATCACATTTGGCTTTCAGCAGTACTGTACTTTGAGTGCTGTTTTCTTACCCATATAAAACCACTGGAATAAGAAGACCAATAAGTACAGAGATAGCATTATTCTACACTCCACTGAGACTGAACAGCAAAAAGAACCCTGGCAGATAGCATTAGCTTTGGCCCTAGATCAAGAGACCTGGCATTTAAGAAAGCTAACAGATTGAATCTGATCTTTATTTTAACAGGGTTAGCACAAGCCTGTGCACTAATCTAGGCCTATTATAGATGTAGGAGGTAGCTAGATCCCTTTGCTGAATTTATGCAGAATAATAATTACATCTCAGCACAATAAACATTTCTCACTGGCAGCTTAACAATTTACTTTGCTATACGTACCATGGTGGTATTGAAACAGACTATTTATTAAAGCAAAACCAGTTTAACCTTAGGCTTCACCTTCATCCAACACGTGCAAAGCATTTTATGAAAGAAAACAATAGACTTTTCAGGTGTATAAACTGAACCAAATTCTGTTCTCACTACAACATGCAAACTGGAATCAAATCCATTTGACTCGGTGTATTTATAAGAACAAAGCAGGTCATGGGGGACTATGTTTGCATTAAGCATACAACTATGTCTCACAAGGTTGCTGCACTCAGCAATGCCTTCCTTGCTCAGTCTGTGCTGGCCACCCTATAATTGTACAAAACATCTTTGAAACTACCCCTGCTTGCATGTTTGAAATACAGTAATCATTCCTAATACTGTTATTAGGGGAAATAAACTGACAGCACAGAGAAAACTCCCGTCTGCCACTTTTAAATCCATGTTCGCTGTATTTCAGAAAATGTGCTGCAGAATCAGAAAAACTTCAGAGAAAAGTAACATGCTGAAAGAATATTTTGGAACAATTTCTATACAGGCAATAGCCAGACAAGCAGTGCCTGGCTAGGACTTTGGAGGGATGTGACAAAAGTCTAATATATATATAATGTATCACTGACAGTATCTGGAAATTTATTTGCTTTTTGTTTCTTCAAATAGTGTAATTACCTTCCATCATATTAAGCCATCAGAAAGAAGGTTTAAAACAAGCATAGGATGTGTTTTTTCTGTTCAGTGTATTGCTAAAGCTATGGAACTCCTTGCCAAAAGATGTTGCAGAGGCTGAAGTATCACAAAGTTTCAAGAGCAGCCTGGGTAAGTTCGTGAAGAGAAATATGTTTAAGATCATTGAATATAAGGAAAATACAGGCTTTTCGGAAAGGTCCCTCCTTCCTTTCAACCACTTGAACTTCAAGTGGTTGAAGCAGTTGGAGACTGCTAGGAAGAAACATCATGTTTGCCCTGGGCTGCTATTTCTCCCTAATCGTGTTTTTGGCCACTGTCAGATGGGACACTGGGCGAGGCAGAACCTTTGTGCTGCCCTGCACAGATGCTCTTTACATTCTTATATTTATTGCGCACTAGCAAAATATAGCCCTAAATTTTGTTATGCATTCAGCCTTGTCACTCACTGGGGAGACGCACTTTTAGTAAAGTATTCGCTTGGGATTGCATACATCTCTCTCTATATCTGTTGAAAACTGTGAGGAAAACAAAACCACCCCATGTTTAACTGGTACCATTTGAAAACCCATCTGCGCTTATTTTAGTGCTTTGTTCCATCCCAGATTCAAGGAAATACTTGACATTTTCCAGAATGTGCAGAAAATTTCAAGGCTTATGGGAAAGCTACTTCTAGAAGTATGTGTTCTTAAGCTACTCCATCTGCTTTTGACCTGACTGTGTAGTAGAACCTTATCTAGTAAGTATACACTGCACACAAGATTATTTTATTTTTTTTTAAGATGCAGAACATATGATCCCTGTTACTAAAGGAAGAGATACTTCACAAAAGCCACATGAATCAAATCTGTCAGTGATACTCAGGCCCTTCTCTTTTTTTCAGATTAGGTCTTGGTTTTGCCATTTGCATTTACATGTAGGCACTGGAATGAGGAACGAGCTTTGAAAACACCAAAGATTTACTATTTTGGTATTATAGAATTTACCACCTAACGTCCTGGAGTATAATTTCAGAACACAGCTGCACATACTTGTGTCCCAAGAAATATATATTGTCCATGGTTATGACATTTGGAAGTCAGGAATGTGGATGTGCGATGCACAAGTTCTCCACCTACTCCTGTCTGCTCAGAGAGGTCACACATATTTGGCAGAAATCAACAAGCACCTACCTTAGCAAATCAGAACACAGCAAAGACTGTTTTAACTACCTTTCCCTTTGCAGATTAATCCTGATCAAAGATGACAAAATCTTTCTTACAGGTTTGCATAATCTATATTGTCTTTTTAAAAATTAATACAGTTTTAAAGAGTAATGAAGAAATATAGATCCTATCCCAACTACTCAACCATGAAGCATTTAGTGTTTCTTTGGCATGCCTAAACTCCTGCCCAAACTCATGCCCATCTGCTAGAAAAGCATTCTGGCCATTCAGCAAGGTGAAACCATGCAGATAGATGGTGTCCACTGTCAAATGCAAATAACTAGTTTCCAAAGAAATACCTCCTAATGGCAAACACCAACTAATTAGGCTGTATAAGCCATTCCAAAAACATCCTACCTATTTATATCTGTTGGCAAGATGAAGACTTAAATCATATTTCTGGGCACCTTGCCCCTCCTTTTCTGCTTAGGCATCCATTTGAAGTATTCTTCTTAATATAAAGGGTATTAGCATTCTATTTACCACCCAAATAATTACATACTGTTTAAAAACCAAACCAACCAAACAAAACTGTCCATTCACTTCTAAGTTCCAGGATGAGAAAATTTAATTGAGTCAGGTAAATCACTGAAACCAGCAATACTTAATTTACTGAAAAGAAAAAACACCTTAATCTTTTTAAGACATATATTAAAGTTATGTAGTAATAATATAAAGGCAAGGTCTACATTTATTTGTACCTACATTTCTATGGAAGACAGTGGGCTGGATCTTCCAGCATCTCAAATGCAAGTAATTTCACAGATGATTTTTTCCATTGGGCAACAGTGAAAAGAATAATGGAGTCCAACATCTGCTTTACATAGCACAAGTCACTGCCAAGTAAGTCATATTAGCTGTGCGCTTCTCTGTGCTAATATTCACATTCTAAAGATTAAGAGCCAGAAATATAGAATGAATAACAAATAATTTTGCACATTAAATATATTATTAACACATAAATTTGCACTTCAGCCTTATCTTTTACAGGTGTTTTTAGGTATTAAAAGTCAGTATCTCTGGTATGGCTTTTGAGAAGAAACCACTGGCCTCTACCTCTGTAGAAAGGCAGACCTCCGCTCCCTGTCCCTGGAAACCAATGCATCTGCTCTAAGATGAATTTAAGAGGAGTTCAATTCATTTGACAGAACCAATTAAAAATGCATCATTACTAAATATGTTATTCTTTGGAATAATCGCTGTAGTGAAACAGAGATTAATGGAGAAATAGTGTACAAATATCTGAATGTGCTGTGTCTTTTATCCAGTGTCTATTTTTATAAAAATTCTATGAAGAAAATTTGGCCCAAAATGGCTAGAACTCACTGATTTTTACCAACATATTTACCTTTGTCAGAATTTGCTGTTTACTAGCTTTGCCCACAAAGTCTCAGTCAACATATTTAAAATCTCTGTGATTTTTTAATATAACTTTTGACAGATAAATTCACTCAGCTGCTAAATTTGTACGTTTGCTCCTAGAACACACGGCTTTGAGTCATAGTGAGGGTTGTTTTGCTAACCTTTTCTGGAAAACTTTGCCTGGGATACAGCCCACAGGTCAGTGAAAGGTAGTGTGCTGTCCTGGTTAAATCAGCAATCATGCTGCAATATAGAAGAACGCAAACTTTTTATTTTCTGTCAATTGGAATACATTAAGGGAGCCATCAAAATCACAAAACACAACTTGCAGCTCTAAAACCTACAAATATGTCATTGAATTCACACGTTGGGAAGTCAAACTGAAATAAAATACGAAAATCTTCCAGTGGTTTTCAACCAAGCTCAAAAGGAAACCTTTAGTCTGCAGTTAGAAACATACCGGCAGAAAACTAAACCATGATTTATCAGTCTTCTTTATTCCGGACTTATTTAGCAGACTGCCCAAGAACAATGTTAATTCCATTTCACTGACAGAGAAAAAGATTCTACTGAAAGTAGAGGAATGAAAGTGGGTATCGTTAAGGTAGGTTCAAGAAATAGAGTACACAGAATTTTGTTGTACTGAACAAACACAATAGCTCACATATATATATACACACACACACACACACACACAGATCCGGTAATATTTTTTTTTCTTTTCATTTCTCCCTGAAGCATGCTTAAATCTTTCATCTAAAACTTTCTATTGAAGGAGAAGTAAATTATTATTTTTTTAAAGCAATTCTGTCCGATGCTTTTGGAAGCCCACTGCAACAAATGTAAAGGATTCTTCCCTCCCACCTTATGAGAGCAGAAGAGAAGCTTTAGAGAATTTCACTGGAGGTAGTGAAATCCTGACATAATAAATTCAATTGAAATTAGTAGTACATTCATCTTTCTGTCATGATCTCACTTGGGACAGTCACAGTCTGCTTCCTTCATGCTTCCCAGTGCATGCACAGAGTTCCAGAAGGACAGGAAGGCAAGGCAACAACAGCGCATAACAACTTTCATTCACAGAAGGAAAGAAGCTGCCTTCATCAAGCAGCATTTCCACCACCTGCTCCTGGGAGATACCAGAAAGCAAACCCTTTCTACTTGACATAAGACAGCTACTATTAATGCTACAACAATAATGTACAAAAGGGTCTGGCTTGTGGATCTCATGTAACAAGCTAGTAAATTACAAGCTCCAAGAACACTGGCAAAGGAGAAATCTTAACAATCACGTTAGTAAAGCATTACAATGAAATTTTAAGCTGGCATTACACACACCTACCTAGTATTTAAGATATATATGACCTTTACTTACATTGTAGAACTCAGTAACAGTTGGCTGGCAACATCCTCCAAATCTTACTAAGGTATTGGGCAAGGATTTTTCTTTTCAATTAATTTGAAAAAGTCTAATAATAATCATTCTCACTGTGAATAATGAAGAATTTTCATTTGGTTTGTACAAAGGTCAGCACTGTAGGTGAATAGTGAACAGTCCAATTCACTCAAAATTGCAGATTTTAGTATTACTTGCTTTTAGGACTTCATATATATTCACTGAGATTTCCATAATAATCCTCAAGTGGTTTTCATTTATGAAGATGCCTCTTCCCAAGAAATTGTATTGGTCACAGGCAAACAGTTAGCTCTCTGAAAGCCCTCCCAAACTTTTCTGAATATCTTGCCTGTGTTTCTATGTAATGTGGACATACACCTCTAGATATCCTTTTTTTTTTTCCTTGTTTGTGAAAGCTAAATAGTACTACCTAATAGCCATAAGCCATAAAGAATATGAGACCTCTGCCACACAAATGGGCTTTATTTTTGCTTTTTTTAATCCATTGGTTCTTATGGAGCCTTTAGATCCCACACCCATGACTATGTAGTTTCCTTAGGATCTTGCTGTAAAGCACTTTCTCACATGAATTTTTAAACATGTCAAATAACTTACCACAACCAGATCTCTGTTAGCTACCATCTTGTTGTCAAGAAATTACAGAACATTAGAAGCAAGGCAATATCACACTATGATATTAATCTTTAAGAGGCCTTGCATATCTGAAACATTTAAATACTTTCAAAAGTGTCCTTCCCTTCATAAGAGAAAAAAATAAATTCAAAAATGCAAAATGTGTCCATGTTCGAAGTATTATTTAGACCCAGAAACACCGTAAAAACATAAAATAAAGAATATGAGACAAATATTTGCATTCCATTTACAAACATGCTGCATCCTCCTCTATTCCTATGGATATCAGTTCCTACTTCCTAGAAGGATAGCAGTAAGATTCATGTATATGGGGTGAAACCTACTATTCAGAAAGACAATAAAGAGTGAATTCCAGTTCTGTAAACAAACATTATGGAAAATGTTTATTGTATTCAGCATCAGAATTATGACTGATGTCAATTTAAATAAATGCAATGCCCAGGCTAGAATTAGCAACTGGTTTTGGTGTGTGATCCATCTATCTCATCCAGTACACCCCTGATACTTTCTAGACAAACCTCTTCATTCTGATGTTTCAAACAGGCTTCCTTCCATATCTCTTCAAACCTTTCATCTGAAATGTTCACGCCAACGTTGCGGAGAATTTGTGCAATCTACAAAATAATACAATTCACGTAATTCTGGTCAGCATTTTCTTTATATAGTCTGGCTTTTACATGCATTAGCAATCTCTATACGCCAAAGAATATTTTTCCACTCTTAAATAAAATCTACAGACCACATTCTGTATCCTTAACCATAGAAGTTCCTATTTAAGTAAATCTGCATCTTATTGGGATGAAAGCTGTGGTGTGCAAAATTGTCTTCAGTTAATAAAGTAATGTTGATGCAACTTCCACATTGGAAAAATCAAACACAGAAGATCCAGGGAAAAATAAACATTTTTGAAAAGCCCTAAGTCAAGTCCTGTTTATCCACTGTATTTTTACTGTTTGCAGTTATCGACACAAATTAGATTATTGTCTGCATTTCAGAGAAAGAATACTATAAGCAAGATCTTCAGTTGGTATAGATAAATGGATGAAGTGACTAAAATGAAATGGTTCACATCAACTTTGGGTCTTGCTATAGTTTTGCAACAAAGTAATTCAACAGAAATATTTTTTTTCCTATCTTTTCTCACTTGGATGCTTCCTACTGCACTCCTTATTACACTGACCTGTTGACTTACTAGAGGAAGGTGGCTTTAGAAGAATATTGACATGACTTGTGTTTTTGTTAGTACTAGCAAACATTTGGCTTCTTCAGTTGTATCGTGTGTGTATGCACATGGGTGTTATATTTACGCTCTGGAGATTTTATGCATGCTTTGTTTGTCATCTTTCTCTGTCTTTTGTATAAATATAGGCCTGATTCACAGTACAGCAAATCTGCAGCTTCATTTTAGCCAATAAATCTATGACAGTTTATGCCAGCTGAAATTACAGGAGGAAAAAACATAGACTAAATAAATGTTGTTTCTTTAAGCATAGGTGTTGTTTCAGTTAAATCAATAATATTACTCATGAGGAAAAGAAACCAGATTTGATCTAATGTCTTCAACAAGCTAGTGAAATTTAAAAGTTAAACTAAAAGTGATATTCTATTACAACATACCACTGCAGGGACCATCAAGGACTACATGCCCTCATAACATGCCTTCACCATATTAAAATACAACTTGGTCCCGGCTCATCAACAGCCATAAAATAATCACTGACTAAACCACAGACTATGAAGTGTGCAAATGGGATTAAACTGACCCTTACCTATTACCAACATGGTCATGTTGAATATAAATTACACGCTATTACTCAGTTACATAACTTCTATTCTCTTCAATAGACTAGGATGAAATCCAGTGAAGAAAACAGTAGGCCCTAGAACTATTTTGTTCTTTTGTAACATGAAGAGTCACCTCAGGAAACTGCTTTATAGTCAGAATTCGCATTCATTTCTCCAAGCCTATACAAAAACTGGTAGCATGAATGACTTGGGGGGTAATTAGCTATTACATGTTTGAAAATATTAATACTCCGTATCAAAATAAATCAAAGACTATCACTAAAATACTGAAACAGTCCATTTCAGAAGTATAGGGTGATTTAATACACTTGGAGGTGGTTCTGTATTGAACTCTGTATGACCTGTATAGTCTACAGTGGAGTATGGCATCTCAGGCCACATTACAACTGCGGAGAAGAGTTCTGTCTAGTGCTTGACAGGTATAATGGGCTTCTCAATGAAGCATGAATTCTATTTCCTGTTAGCTATATTCTGCATGCACGGATTTCCTGCTTCTGAGCTAGATTATAAAATGGTAAATGCTCATGTACACAACATTCTGACAAGCCATTTTATGGATATGTATAGAACATGACACCACACCTTTTACATCCCCAGTCACTAATTAGCAACATTTTTTTCTGTAAAATACATACTCAAGATCCAGATCCACTTTCAAATGTGACTGAATATTTAATATAATGACTAGTAGAGAGGGATAGGCTTTCAAGGCTTCTTTTTTCATTTTAGATTGGAATTTCACATTTCGCACAACTGTCTCATAAATTGTATTTCAGGCAATGAAGTTATCTCTTAATATTTTTTTTGTTAGAAAATGCATACAAATGTACAAGCAAAAGAGTAAACAATACAGAAGAAGCAGCAAAGTTGTATTAGTATTTATGTGGGAGGAACTCTGGGCTGTGAGATAACAGAGTGGTAGCAGTCCCCAAAGATATCGGGTAGAAAAATCATGGAGTTGGCAAGTAAGTCCCTACAGTCTCATGTCCTATCTTTCTCTTCAGAAATACGAAACAGCACAGCATTGGTGTGTGATTCCCTCTATCCTCTACCACTGTATAAGACCTTTGAAGATCTGAGCCTACAACAGTGACTCAACAGAGAACTTGAAAGGTATATTCAAGCAGTTTGCTGAATTTGCCATTAGCAAAATCTGCAAGTTTGTTTGAGGAGACACACCTTGGGTAAAATTTTCCACTGAACTATCCCTCTGTGATAGAAACCAGTCTGACACACCTGTAAAAATATTCTTGGGGGCTTTTTAAGACATTTACTCATAGAATCATAGAATAACTTAGGTTGGAAGAGATCTCTGGAGACCACCCACCTGACCACATGATCACAACAGGGCTAACTTTACCATTAAACCATGTTGCTTGGGACCTTGCTCAGAAATTTGAATATGTTCAAGGATGGAAATTTCACAACTGCTTTGCTCTTCTCGCATTGCAGAAATGACGAGTCATAGAGTCTTAAGCCCTAGATTGATTACAAACCCTCGTTTGACACAGCATTTAAGCATGTGAGTAGCAACAACCTGACATACTTCCTTATATTACTTACTGACATTGGATCTCAATAAAATTAATATCTACCACCTTTATGAATAATTATGAACATGAAGAGTACATATTTTTCAGGTGGTTGAACGGATGTAAGGAACGATTGGAGTGTTTCACTGAATTTCACTGAATTTTTAGAGTTGGAAGGGACCATAAAGATCACCTAGTCCAACTCCCCTGCTGAAGCAGGATTGCCCAGAGCATGTTAGAGCAAATTGTGCTCTAAAATTCATTGTCACAATGAATTTTACAACCTGTTTATTTGATAATATGACTTTCCACTCCCACATGGCTAGAGGTATGCTTATCTTGGAAGAACATCCTGAAGAAATGCACTATACCTCTGCCTTTGGTCTTGTTTTAAAAAAGTCTCTTTCATATACTCCCTTTTGACTGAAGACAGAAGGGAACAATAATGTATAAGCATCGCCCTCATCACCATAATTTGTTCTGTCACTGATGCGGCGAATTCGAGGAGCAGGAATATCTGAACGAATAGTTGGAACACCACACACTGGATAACCTGTGGAAACCAATCAACAGGTAGCATGGAAAAGCTAGTATGTAAAGATAATGCCAGGGAGGATAAAACATTTTGTGTGAAATGAGAACAAATTTGATACTTCTTCTCACATAGTTTCAATAAGAATTCTTATAATTTTATTCCTGATCTCTTTTTTCATATTTTTAGAATTCCTAGCTTCAGCTACATCATGAAGCATGACAACAGGAAATCTTGCAGTAATATTCTAGTACTTATCCAGTACTTCAGCTAAAAACATTTTAGGTGATTCCAAGAAGACACTGTTCTCCTAAAATCACTAGCATAATCTCTCAAAGACATCTAGACTAACTTTCATGGTTTGAATGGATTAACCATGCCAACCATCCAAGCCACAATCCAAACCAAATTTGGTTTAGATAAATTGACTCACTATTGTACATTAGCAGAACTTATAGCAATACTTTTTAAACTTGTTCCTGATTTTGTCTTAAATAATGCTCAGAAGTGACAAGTACAGACCACTGTACTTACAAGTTGCTGGGAGACCACCTACTACAGCATTATACTGAGAAGAAGTTGTTTGATAATTTGCAAATACATTATCTGTTGATCTCGTAAGTGTTTTTGGTGTCTTTTCTGAGCTTCCAGCTTCTTTTAACTCAAGATCTTCCTGGTTCAGCAGTGGCTCGACATTTGTGTCTTCTGGGAGAACAGGAGCACCTAGATTTTTCCCTCAAAACAAAAATTATGGTACAGCCAGGATTTATAATTATAGACTAACAGGTAAAAACCATTGCTTGAATCCTTGAAAAACTATAAAGTAGGTAACATAAGATAATCAATCTGCATATCTGATAATGATTCTATTAGATTTTTAACTTCCTCCTGATTTATGGGACATTCTCAACATGCAACGCAGAACTCCACGGTTCTGAAATACATTTGTATCTGGTGACAGGCGAGGACTAAATCCTACCCTTCTAAAGGAGCACCTAGTCTACACCAGCAATGTCCTTTCAATAGCTGTTGTAAGAACAAGATCATCCCCAAAGTTTCCCAGTATTAAGCAATCTACCTTTTGTAATTATTTTTTCTTCAAATTCTTTAACAGCCATTTTGTCTTTCCAGTTGAGAAAGTTTGCAAACTCCAGATAATTAATCAGACCGTCTTTATCCAAATCACAATAGTCAAACAAGGAATCCAGGAGCTCATCATCTAGATTCAGATTAAACTGATAACAGGACTTTCGCAGGTCATTCTTGTCTATCATTCCATCACCATTCTATTATAAATAAAATAAAACAGTTGTTATAACAGCCATTATAAAAAGGTTCCACCAAAAGTAACACATACCCATATCTGCTTATATGTAAAGACATATATCTCTGTCTATAGATACAGATATAGCGCCAGGCATACCATTCAGAAAAGTAACGTTGCTGAATACGAAAAGAAACCCTGAGTAATTTAGAAATTAAAAATCTGAATATAAAAGTGTCAATAAATAATTTTCAACAAATACTACAGTGATTTGAGATTAAAAGAAAGTCAGTGTGATGGGGTATTGTGACCAGATAACAATCTAATCATAAATGTTGAAGCAAAGTCAGAATTTCTTTTGAAAGTAAGGCATCAATCATTCTGTATTCATTGCAACTAATGTTATATATGAAATGTCAATTATAATTGAGAAAAACAGAAAAGATACGAAATTCTTGGTAACTCAGTCAAAAAGTACAACTTGGAAAAAAATACAAACATAATCCCTTCAGCCGTATCTCTTTTAAGAAGAAATACCAAATTTTGAAGAAAAAAAACCCGCTAATAATGTTCCTGCTCCTAAGTCCCTAGCTTGGTGTTAATTTGGATACTCCAAATACTGTTATGAAAGGCTCTAAGTACTGTTGTGTTTCATTCCATAGCATATCCCAGTATATTAAACATACAATAACTTGTCTTTATAGTCTTCTACATTTGCCTTGCTATGCTTGTCTTTCTTCATGTCTCCATCTCCATAGCACAGGAGATCTAATGTCACACATTCCTTTATATTTTTTCAAAGCACTAACCTTATCATAATGCCTGAATGCTTCTAGTAATATGTCAAAATTCTCATAGTTAGCTTTCTTCAAACTTTGCCGAACTGCAGCCAAGACAGCTCGCTCTCTGTCTTTACCACGGAGGAACTCACATGGAACCCGGCAGTGAAGAAGATCACCAACGCCTATAAAAATGAACACTTCCTCTATTAGTTGCATGTATAGAGAAAATGGACATATTAAAAAAAGGCTTACAGTCTTAAGGAAAACGGTAATTTCAGTTTTGAGATGCTGAATTTCAGCACTACTGAACATCTGATATGGCCATTGTATTAAAAGATCAAATGGTCCATATGATGATTTCTGCTCATATGCACTTAATATCAAAAATCTTGAAACATCTTAATATAGCTTCACAAATCCATCCACTGCTTCCAAAAGCTTCTGACAGCAGTAAAATTTACTTGATGTCCAGACAGTTGACAGCAAAAGAACATATATTATTAATCTATCACTTCTAGTCTGTCGTATTTCAGGATACTTACAAGAAACAATGGAAAAGCCAATGTAATATTTCAGATATACCATTGATTTCTAGAAAGACAATGTGCTATTTTTGTGTTACTCTTCCCATTTTCTATGTACCCTAACTTTATTAGTTATTTTAAACAATTTGGCACACCAAGCTACAGTCTTCATCTAAGTCCTCAAGACACCAAGGTCACTCTCTAGAGTGCAAGTTCATTCACAGACCAGCAACAAATGGTAGCAGCTCATCTAACTCCCTTCTAACACCAATGTATAAGCACTATTTTCTAACTGTTAATAATTAAATTTTTTTGTTCAGTTTCTTCTGTTGTTCCTTATAGGACAAGCATACCTACACATTTGAAATATTTAACTTTATTACCCTACATAGTAAAGCCAGTATAAAAGCTTATGCAGAATTTGAAAAAGCCTTCTCTGGTTTTGATTAATTAAATAACTGAGTCACTTATATTTTTTGCTGCCTAACTACTCACTGTAATCCCTAGTCATTAAACATAATATTAAACCACCATCAATCCCAATATCGGCTATTTGAGTTAACTAATTTTCAAAATTTTGTCATAATGAAAGTTCCTAAATTTTTATTTTCATTCTGTTTTCTGTCTCTCTGCTACCTTCAAAAACTTCTTATCGTTCTTATTTATTGCTTGTTATTTTCACTCTTTTTATAGAAGTGCTGGAAAAATCATTGAGAGGAAAGACACAAATTATTTCAATAGCCATTTTAACCCTGTCATTTAGATGTCAATATGAGTTTTCTACCATTTCTCATTTTGTTTACGTTCATATACAGAGGCTTTAAAAAATAAAAATAAAAAAAAACACCCCAAACCATGAACATCCAAAAATTAATGTTTCTTTATTTCTGAAATTCATTTTTTTTCACTAGTAATTTCTATTCTTCTCAAATTTTCCCTCAAAAAAAATATTGCCACTCTTTAAATTTTTGTATTTTGCCTCTAAGATTTTTGGAAAGTTATATACTACACAACTAACAGTAATTACTTCAGCATAGTTTCATCAACAATATAAGATTTTATTCTGCCCCTGAACTTACCACATTCATCTGGACGGAGTAACATTCCAAATGTATGGTCTGGGGGAACATTCATAGTTTCTGCTATACTGTCAACAAGCATATTTCTTTGTTAACTGCCAAACAGTTTATTAATAGCCAAAACAAACCCTATGCTATTATTTAAAAAATGTGATTATCTGTTACGTAATTAGGGATAATACACATTGTTCACCCGAAATTTATCAGTACTTTGGTTCAAAGTTGCCGTTCCAGAAAAGCATCCCCTTATAAACCTGTTTAGAACATTTGCCATTCTTAATATAACACAACTAAATGTAAACATTAACTTTTTGAACATTTATACTCATTAAAAGGAAAAACATTCTATGCTCCAATCTTTTTTAAAACAATGACAGAAATGAATGAGAAAAGTCCTTATAACATATCAGTCAAATAATAGGAATGTTTAGGACAAAACAGATCTCCACTGTTTTAATGTCTCCAAATAAACTACTTTCACCAAAAGTGGAAAAACTGAATCATACCTCACATGCTTTTTTACATGCAATTTTGTGTCTACCTGGAAAACTTGGCCCAGTTTTATTTACTAGAAAATTAAGATGCTATAAGGAACATTAAAGAACTGTTTGTTTATTTCTTAATTTGAAAAAGAGGCAATGCTAATTTTATCTCTATGTTTAATAATTAAAACCGTTACATGAATCAGAAATTGCCATCAAAATTGAACGGAGAATCAATGCTTTGTTCTACAATACAAAACAAACAAACAAAAAAACCCACACAGAGATGGAGGCACTGTGATCTAAAAACTAATATGTGCTTTTTTCTTTTATCACTTTCATATTACACACAGGATGTGGATGGTGTAAAATTCACTAAATAAAATCAGGTTCGCTTGTATCTGTCTTGTAATATTAGTGCTCGGTTTGAGCTTGCACTGCAACTCATATTCCCTGACTGATCGTACTGCCTCGTGTTGCTCACCCTCCAGATCTGCTTCACAGTAAGCTGGGACACAGTGAAGGAGAGGGGAGAAACTGGCTCACATTTGTGTTCACTCCCTACAGGTACAATGGGCATAATTCTCCAGAGTCATTTAACCCTGTGATCTTGAGCTTAAAATTAAATTTTGCGACCAAGGTCAATAATGTTGTTTGTGAGTCTTCAGATACAATTTTGCAGAAATCTAGAGCATCTGCAAAGACAGTCTTTGTATACATTCAGGAGCCCTAGATTTGTAGCACAGCTGGATCCTGACCACACTGTACCTTAGGACTACTGAAGCTCTTCCTAAGCATTGTTTTCTAAAATTAAAAAGCTGTTCCAGATGACCTGAGGTTTATGAAGCATAGTAATGATTCAACTGAGATCGATATATGCTGCAAGATAATAACACAATTTAGTTCCATGTCCTTTTCCAAGGAAGTAATACAGTGAGAATACAAGTGATGTAACAAAGATGACCAAAAATAGTGTCAAAGTAAAATGGTCAAATCTCCAAAGAACAGGTGAGACACTTCGGCTCTTTCAAACCTTCCTAACCGCAAAAGGCAGGAAGAAAAAGAATGAAGTGTTACAGTGTGCTTCTAATTTGCTTGGTGCAAATATGACCAAGTCAGATATAGACCATTTCACCGCATAGAAACAATACAGTCCTCATGAATAACTTGCATACTTATCAGACTAATTATGGCAAGTAGAAAGCCCCTTTCTGTAACTGAGTGCTGCAGTGGAAACATTGAGCACACAGTTATAATTTTACCCAAGACAGAAAAAAATATTGGAGACCTGGGAAACGTGAGTGAATTTTGTTCTTGGAAGGTATCTTTGCTTACTTACGGATCAAGGACTTTTCCAAGCTGAGGTTGAAATTTTTCCTTAAAACCATCACTTCGTTTTGATACAATTTTTGCTGCTTTTTTCCTACAAATTATGAAAATAACTCTCACACATATTTGTTAAACAATATTCAACAATTTTTCAATGCTATTAAAAAATATTGTTATATGTTAGAAGGAAACAGCAGCTCCTCTGCTGCAAGACAAACGCAAAGTTAGTAATTGAAAAATCTTGCTATTTAACATCAAAGATGTCTTTACATAACCCTAAAGACATGCCAAGTGCTGTTATACTGTGTTAGAACTGATTTGGATGAACTATTCTGAAAATTACCCCTCGCATTTTCTGTTCAGCTCAATATAGCTAAGGATGGGATTGTAAAATGTAAAATTATCTTCAAATATGAAGACTCTTCTTGAGAACTCACACCACTGATTAACTAGCTAACTCATTGGAACTTACAATTCCAGATCACAGAGCCAGTTTAGGGATTTGGATACATTTCGCCCATCTTTGAAGTGAGGAGTTTCTTTTCCATAAACAAAAAACTTGCTGAAGTTTGGCGAGTCATACTTCCTATTTTTTGGTTCCCCTGTGGAAAAAGTAAGCATTTCAACCTGTATAAAACACCTCAGGAAGAAAGAAGTACCAAGTATCTTTATTCTTAAAACAAAACAATGAAGAAGCAAAGGCAAGTAACTAATTAACAATTCTGTTCAATTAAAGAGAACTAATCTGCATTCCCCATGTTTATTAAGTAGTTAGGAATAACCTCATTGTCAAAAGTGAAGATAAAAGGCAAAATAAAAAGCAAAAACTGCTTCAGTGGTAAAATAGTTGGATGTCCTTTTATGCTTGACTAAAGACAAGCCCAACAGAATTAATGAAAAAATACAAGATAGCCTAAATAGTGAGGGTCAGGCAAACAAATCACTTTATAACATCCATACCTGAGAAGAGACGTATACCATTTAATTTACTATTTTTTAAAAAAAATGCTAAGAAAAAAAATGTTTTTGAGGTGCTGCACTTTCAGATATACCCTTGCTATGTTGACTTCAATGGACATTTTGCCACTGACTTCATTGTAAACAAGATACTGCCGTTTCTGTTCATGAATCTATTAATCCAGTCTTGCCTGTAAAATGAAGTTTCGTGTACAAGAATATCACATAAGTACTCTACGTAAGTGAGCTGCAAGCACATATTTCTTCCTGCTGTTTTCAATCACCTTTTGAAAAGAATGGCATTTAGAACTTTCAAAAAATATTGTTCAGTGCATGCTTTCTAATAAGAGTTTCCTCTAGCTGTATGTTATTGTTATTGTTCAAAAATGGGGCACTCAGTTGACTATTTTTTTTTTGCAGTCTGTCTGGTTTTGGTTTGGCCTCTGCATGATCTTGTGGATGGAAGTTACCAAAGGAGACAGAAATAGGTAATGAGTAATTCCACTAAAATACCTAATAAAGGTGGGGAAAAGGGGAAATAAAATTACAAGTTTGTAACAATTTATACCAATAGTATAAAATTGTACCAATAGTGCTTGTAGTAGAACTTCTCAATGAGAGAACACAGTACTGTAATTTCACTTCTATGTAACTGCTTCCATGGAAAATTTACATTATTACAACTGACATCTCTATTGAAGTTTCTGTTCGGCCTACACCTACAAAACTGTTGGTACTAGCGCAATGGGCAATTTTATTATAATACTGTTCTTACAGAGCAGCAATGTAAGTCTCAGCCTGCGGAAATGATAGAACTGGGAAAAATAGAAATGGCTGCAAAAGTAATACATGTATTTCATTTCAGAGTGTTGCCACTCTGTTCCTGTGCAGATCTATGAAATAAAGTGTAACCATCCCTGAGCAGACCACTTCACACAAGTACAGCCCTCAGAGGCTGAAGCAGTGGAAGGGCAGAGACAGGGGCTGTGGGACAGACTCACAGGCAGGATGCTGTAGGCTGAGGAACCTGCATTCCAGAGAGCCAGTCAGCAGCCTGAAATTCCTTGTAACCAGAGCTTGATGATGAGCTCCCCATCAGAAAGTCTAGCTGCCCTGAAATTATGCGTAGATCCTGATAAAAGAGAAGAACTAGAGGCAAAAGTACTGGAATGGGTTGGGCTCACAGCCTGAGATTGCCATCAATGGCATAAACACCAAACTCAATAGGCAACCAGGGCACCTATGAGTTTATAGTTTCCTGGAAATACTTTGGTCTTCAAATAGCAGCCAACAAAAATCAAGCTTCCAACGCCTTCATTTAGTTCTTACACTGCATAACACACCCACCATGAAGCAATCTACATTTCTAGAAACAGGTCATGCTCTCTTGGTTGCATATGAGGGTTTTTTCACATCATTACTTTTCCAAGGCATTTACATTATACTAAAACAGTAGGAAAAAGTAATAGTTTATATCTCAAACAATAGCATACAATATGTGTTGAAGACAAAAGAAGTACAAGTACCTTAATTTATATTAGAACTTTTCTCGCTGTTTCTTATTAGCCCTTGAACTTACCCACAAAATAATCATTGTGTGACACAACATACAGATTGTGTCCTTCTCTGGAGTCTTTATCCACTTCCTCAAAAGTTTTTGGTGGATTTATGAGCTCTCCAGCTGACACATCTGGAAAATAAGGCATAAATATATGGTTGGGGGAGGTAAGGGGGATGGGTGTTCTGTTTGGTTGTTTCCTAATTTCAAACAGTATCTTGTCAGAGAAGATGCTACTACTGTGAAAGAATGATACTTTTTACCACATTTCTAGTTAATCTATAGGAATCTTAGATCATAATGACATGGGACTAGGGAAAAAAAAAAAAAAAAAATCACAGAAACTTAGATGAACATAACTGTTGCAAGAGAGCTACATGGTCAACACATTTGTGATTTGCTCTAATCTATGGAGGAAAGACTCACAGGTCAAGGTAGCATCTTTTATTAGACCTATTAGTATAGTTGGGAAAAGGAAGGTAAGTTATCAGGTACTAAAACAGTTCTCCAGGAAAATCTACAAAGACAGATGTGGAACAGAGCCCAGAGCCCTGCTAGCTACCAAATGTTCTCAGCTGCTTGTTTGTTCATTGTAACTGAAAAATACTAGTACATTTTTATGTCTTTCAAAAACTGCTATAATAACTATTCTATTAACCTGGAATTGTTGGAAGCATAGAATATGTGCTAGACACTAAATTGCAGATTATTTTGGTTTTAGAAGACATATGTTTTAACACTAGATTTTCCTACCTTGGACAACTTTTGTTCCAAATGTAGTATTAATTATATCCAAGCCCTCATGTAACATCGCAGATTGATCATGTGATCTGCCCAAGGGTGCTTGACGATTACTAAAGTAGATTGCTTCTTTTTTGTCTTGTGTGTTTTGTTGAAAATTAGTTTTAGGAAGTGGATTCATCAATGAAGCTGCCTGAAGACATCACAAACAACACAAGGGGCAGGAAAACCAGTCAATTTTAATCTTTCATACATCAATATGGCTATCCCCCTCACACATACACAAACAAAAGTTTGGTCTTAAGTGTTCTAATGAGACCTTATGTGATTACAGTGACATAATTTTATCACCAAGTTGCAAAACAAAACTGTATTTTGAGCGAAGACCACTAATAACCAATGCTATGCTAAATCTCCAGCTAAATAAAGTACGTATGGTGACACAATTTTTTACTTTTATGCAAGTTTTCCCATTTGCAAATTTATAAAATTTCAGACTGCAGCCTTTCCAATCTTAGTGTATATTAGAAACTATAGTCAAATTATAATATGACCAAAACTGAAGTGTGAAAATGATTATAGTTATAACATCCTTGGAACAAAGCCTTCTGGTGCTTATCATTAAAAACATCTATTGTCTAATGGTTAAGACTGTCTATTCTCTAAACAGCTACTCCCAGTTCTGCCAATGGATAGTTTAAAGACAGTATTGCAAGATATACACTAATATTGCATCCTAAAATGAAACACCAAGAGAAATTACTTCAGCAGGGTTTTCAAACCTTAGTGCTAGGTTGAACAAAATTTTTTTCTCAGTGTATACACTGGGCTTGGGTAAATAGAAGTTACTTGTAAAATTAGGTCAACTTAAGGCGGGGAGGCAATTTTTAAAAAAAGTTTCCAAAAATGTCAAAACAGGGTATTTTGATCTTCCCAAATCATTTCATTTTTCAGGCTACCCATCAAAGTAATAGGGACTCCAGAGAGGCTTTATTACTAGACTCCTTTTGAATGTTATTTAAAGAAATAATGAAAACAGTAGTAGCAAATACAATTGATCCAAACTCACACTTAGACAACTCACTAAGAGTCCACCTCTTCATCCAATTAATATTGAATTAATAATGCAAAGTGAAGCAGTCTTCAACAGATGTTACAGGCTAAACAAACCAATCCATTCAACATAAAACTTCTGAGTTTTATGAGTTTTACTAAGAACTTGATTTTTTTCATTTTAGATATGTCAATACATGTCCTATTCAATATCCTCTAGTATCAGGACTTACATGTTTCAACCTGAAGATTTATTTTTGAGACCTGAACTCCTCTTTGCCTCAACTTCTTCATTTGTAAGATTAAAAACTACTAATTTACAAGCCCAGCTGATGAAATGCATCATAAAAGTGTATTTTGCTAATATAAACACCATTTTTAGAGATACGAACAATAATTATGTGATAAAATCACCAATGATCTCTTCAGTTGTCCGATTACATCTTACAGAAATAATTTCTGAAGTAAAGAATAGACACAAAATAGTCTGATGTATCCAAAACATCACTTTAACAAAATCAGTTTCAACCCAAAGGTAAGGAAGAATACATAATAATCATACGGAACTATATGCACGTTCTCACATAACAGTTCTCTTGCTAAGAGCGCAACAGGTTTTACCTCTGTAATCAGTAAAGAAGAAAGCAGCAAAATTTGTGGGTAGGAGACTGTTCATTAACTTAAAAGTTGAAATGAAATTAATAATTCAGTAGTTATTGCAAAAGTTATTTGATAAAAGTCACTGAACTTCATGTGTTTTCCTATTCAATCACGCTAATTAAATCCTATGAACTGACTTCAGATTCACAGTGGTGAAATATTGCAGTGTAAATCACTCAACTATGTACCTTTATCCCTGACTATGAAGAAATCGGTTGCTTTTATTAAATACATTCTTAAGCTGTCCATTCTTAAACAAAAGTAAACGAGTCACATTCTTACACTGAGCGAAGAACGTGACTCTATGCCATGTGTCAAGTGAGCTGCAATGTCAGGATCATCTGCTCTGCCGTAGAATATTCTTTCAACACCAGGAGCTGGATTTGTTGTATTTCGAAACTTTCGCACAGTAGTTGGAGTAATGGGCTATATATAAGGCAAAGCAAAAACAATTTTACAACACATATTCACAAAATATTAATGCAAAGAAAACGTACTGCAGCCATTTCAGTGTGATTCCACAGAGGTAAGAACAAAACACGAGGACGTTTTAGGGCTGTAACACATGTACACTCCTGCCGATGCTGATATTCTGAGCATAAGGTCAATATGGCCCAGCCTAAATTTTATCAAACCAGCAACAGAAGTAACAAGACAGCTGCTAAGTTTCAACTTTCTGCTTCCATCTTTAAGATGGGTATACTTCATGAAAAGTAGATGTTATATTTATCAACTTCAGAAACCTTTAATCTGATTCACAACAACTCCACCATCAATGAAGCAATTTTAGAAATTATTTTAACCACAGCTTGGGGTTTTTTTTTTAGTTACCCTTTTAAAGGGAGAGCTGCTATTTAAGGGATCCGTTTGTGTTTCAGTGCATTCTGACTCTTCAGGGGCATCGGGAAGGGCCAGTGAGAAACACAATTCTGAGGAGCACCCTTGATAAGGAAGAAGGGCCTCCATCAGAAGTAACAATAAATCCTAATAATAGTCACTATAATTGTATCACGAGAGAAAAACAGTCTAAAACAATCCTATTTAGTCCCATCTAAGCAGGCATGGTTATTTTGTAAAACACGCAGAGTGAAAAATAACTGCCAAAAGTGTTTTACAATCCTATTCTCTATGATCCCCTGTGACAAAAAATAACATTCGGAAAAAAAAAAAATAGTAGAAAACATGACCAAGGTTTTACTGATTTTTTTTTATTTTATTTTATTTTTTTTTTTTTAGGGCCTGTCTCAAAGCACAATCACTAACGGGAAATTACTACAGAAGTTTCACAAGGAGCATCTGAAAAACCAACTCACCCTGGGTAACACCTCGGTGAGGCAACTCGCAGCCGTCTCGCCAGCGGGAAACAACTTTCCAGCCTAAACAATACAATCAAAATATAAGGCATAACCGAACCCATTGTACTAATGAGCACAACTAGTCAAACTGTCACATGACACCTCGCACAAGATGTTGTCTAATTGTCCCCCGTTCTCATAAGAGGGCAAAGAAAAGGGGCTAGGGGCATTTTTGTGGGGAGAGAAGGAGGCACCGCAGGGAAACGCGCCCGCCTGCCCCACAGGCTGCCTCCAGCCCGCGGCGAGACCCCCGTCTCAGAGAGGCGCAGAGAGCGGGCGGGCCGCTCCGGGGCAGCGGTGGGACCCCTTCGGCGAAGGCACTCACGGCCGACAACTCGGGAAACCTCTCGGTGAACTTCCCCTCGTAGATGGGCCGGAGCTGCCCCGCCATGGCGACAGGGGACCCCGCCGGCCGTTTGCCCCGCTCGCTTGGTAACGGCGCCGTAGGCAGCGGTGGGAGCGCCCGCGCGGGGCGGGCGGGGCGGCCGCCCTCACAGCTCTCCGGCCATCTCACTCGCACCCGGCATCTACTGCCCTCCGCCCTCACAGCCCTCCCGCCATTTCCTTCGCACCCAGCACCCACCGTCCTCCCCCCTCACAGCCCTCCCACCATCTCCCTCACACCTGGCACCTACTGCTTTTCCCCCTCACAGCCCTCCTGTAGTCTCTCTCGCACCTGGCACCCACCACCCTCACTCCATCTCCCTCACACCTGGCACCCACCATCCACACACACACACACCCGGGACTCCCATCCCTGGAGAAAGTCAGAAAACAAGTTGCACTTAAGCTATTTTGTAACTATCATGATCTAAGAAAATAATTAAGGTTCAACTGCAGATGTACGTTTCCTAGACCAATGCTCTAAAGTCCTTGAAAATCCACCAGCTTTCAGACAGGCAGGTTAAATCATCTTTGGTTTGAAAGAAGATCTTACATGGTCAAAAGCCCGCTTGAACTTTAAATCTTTATTAATTGTTCTAATGAAAACAATACAGCCCCTCTCACAAATGTCGTCATGTGTATAAACCTATTAATCATAGAATGGTTAAAGTTGGAAGAGACCTTAAAGTTCATCTAGTTCCAACCCGTGGGCAGGGACACCTCCCACCAGACCAGGTTGCTCAAAGCCCCATCCAGCCTGGCCTTGAACACTGCAGTGATGGGGCATCCACAGCTTCTCTGGGAAATCTAATCCAGCGCCTCCCCACCCTCATAGTGAAAAGTTTCTTCCTAATATCTAATCTAAATCGATCCTCTTCCAGTTTGAAGCCATTACCCCTCAACCCATCACTACATGCCCTAAAATATAAAGTATTTTGTATTGAGACTGTTTCTCTAAAGAAAACTGCAACTCCCACCTACGCAGCCACACAGATGTGGGTGACAGAAGCCCGTCGGCACTACCCATATATCAGGACGCATGAGCGCTCTTACTGTTTGTCTTAAGTGAGTCAACACATCGTATATCTAAAGCACTGTATTTGCCTTTCAGAAGCAGATGTGGATTATTTCAGAAAAGCAGGGTGGGTAAGACTGAACAAGTTTCACCACTGTTTAAAAGCCCCTCAGCTCTACAAAGATTCTCCTCTCAGGTGACATTCAGTAAATGTTTCCCTTCTTCACAGCAAAACATCTAAATTTAATCACATCCTGCTCCATTCTCTATAGTCCTGTGACAGCAAAACCAATTTTAGATAAACATACAGACCTTAACCGTAATTAATTAATAAACATTACCAGCTGTTGACATTTTATTCTTGGCTCTAACATTTGTTTGATAAGGATTTAAAATGAAGGCAGCTAAACTAAAACTGAATTCTCAGTGACTCTTCCCTACGAATGGAAGATGAGAGGCTCGGGCAGCGATTGCTCTGATGATGGGGCCACCAGGCAGTAGGGGTGCCTGGCTGCCTGCTCCGGCTGTCGGAAGCATCGACGGTGCATGTCAGTACTATGATCAGCGAGCTTCTCACACGCCTGAACGTAGCTTAATTTTCTCCAGGTAACATATGTTATCTTCAGCTATTATCTAGCTGTGACAGTTGCTGGCGGCCTTTTTGAAAAGTAGGTGTGTTTTTCTGCTGTAGACACGGCTGGACAACACCGCTAATACAGAACATCTACAACCACTTGGGAACTAAAGAAGCTCTCGTAAACTTTGACACGTTCAGTTCATTTATACTTCAGTTACATTTGTTGTTACTTAGAGTGCTCCTGCTAAATAAAGCAAAAAAATTTTGGTAGTTTAATAAATAAAATAAAATTATCAGTCACGTCTTGCCTTGAGATCCATCTGGTGCAATTTCTATCTACTAAAGGCTAAATTGTGGTTTGAACAAAACTGCAGGTGTTAGAAATCAGGGATGGATTTGATCTGATTGAGAGAAGTAACTGGCTAAAGATAAAGCTGTCAGAAGAGGGATCTATTTATACTGAGGAAGAAGAAAGTATAGTATCACCAAAATTATACAGTAATAGTAGGACACAGGAAACTAGGACTTGAATTTTTATTCTTGTGTTTGTTGCATTTCTAGCTGGCTGTCTACCTGTGCTCAAGGTATTACCATTTTTGTACATTGTGTTATTTCTGATTTATATTTTTATGTTGTTTTTTTCTCCAGTAGGTGGCTACACTTGCTAATTGAAAGAATCCACTCTGCCCCGATGGAGTGGGTTGTGTCAAAAGTAGAAAAATAGGACCTGGCCATGTAAAAAGAATGCCTATTGCAGAAGCAAGTAGAGCAGAAGACCTCAGCCTTCTCTGATTTGCCCCTCTGTTTTTTTTCGGCAGAGGTGCAGGTCCCTATGAATCAATTTGAAACCTACTAACAAGACACATGGCTTCTCTGGGCTGTCTTTCACACACTTCTTGAAAGCAGACCCTAAACCCCCTCAGACCAAAAACCCGCTCTTAGAAATGCTCTTGATTTGCTAGCCTCTTTGAGGAAGAGGGAAACGCCTCACTGGCTGCTTTCCACGAGAGATGCATCCAGGTGCCAAAGAAAGCAGGAAAACATTTTTAACTGCAGGAGCTGCTTCTATTATAAATTAATGTCACAGAGTGGATACTGTAGAAAACTGGCTAGTAAAAAAGCAGACAAGAATACACCTCTCCCACCTATATAAAAAAACACTCTACTATTAATCTCTAAAAACTGCATCCATATTTTGATGTCCGATCAGAAAAAAAAATGGTATTCTTTAAAATGTGAATCTTGAAGTCACAGAAATAAAACTAAAATAGTCATGGACAAACCTGGAAACATTTTGCCTTCATATGAATTGCATTACAAGTATCTAGGATTCAGCCTGGTAAAAGCCAGGCTCAGTGCATTCTCAGCATATTATGGATAGACACACAATATGAGAAAAGGGAGTAAAAGCTGAAGTTTCTTACCTCTGTTTTCTAGGTATTTTCATAAGTCTACAGTGCAGACACAAAATGTGAACTCAAAGTTCCCTATAGGTGTATGAAAGAGCAGCCCCTTCTCGCTACATTTCTGCTTGTTTTAGGAATCTGTGTCATATTAATTCCTTTTTACAATAGAATTTAGTTGGTGTAAAGGAAGAATATTGGTAGAATAGGAAGAATCTGTGAATTTTAAAGATAAACTGATGAATTAACAAAAAAAATATTGAATCTATTTTAGAAAAAAAGATCAAAACTTTCTTGACTACAGCATGAATTTGTCATCTCCTATGTTAAAAAATCAAATCTCCAGAGAAATGCGTTTTGGAAAAAGCTAAACAAAATATTGCCTTCTACAGCAGTATTTTTTAACTAAACAGTGCTTGTCATTTGAAAGTTACCACTACTTGCTGACGTCCAATTCCCACAATATAGTGCCTTTTTCTGTCTTGTTCAGGCTAAAGCTGAGGAATGGAAACTTCCTAAAACCCTGCATTTCACTTTCTTTATGAAGCACAAAGACCCCATGTTCTGCAGCACAGTTCTCATTCTGACTATGGTGCTGGTGTAGATGGGTAGTCAAAGCACTAAGTCTGGAATTTCCTAAGGTCTCTGAAGGCCAGGGAACCTGATGTAAAATGCTGCAAATTTTGTGGAACTCCTTAAGGACATTAGCCCTGCTGATACACTTTGCTGTTGTTATTGTCTGGTTACTTTCATGGGTTTTATTCAATTCGTTTATGGATAGAAAATGACTGCTTTCTATGTGTTGCACACATTCTATGTGCTATGATATGACCAAACCAATGGATGTACAGAGAAAATGTACCCAAGCAGAGAGAGAAGACAGACAGAAAAAAGGATATTACAGCAGATGGAAACATAAAAAAAAAATATAATTGGGGAGTTCAAAGAGAATAAAGAGATTATGCATGTCCTCTAAAATCAACTTCCATTTATTATTACACATCTAGAGTCAAATTTAAACACAAAAAGACTGAACAGAGCATATTATTAAACACTGCAGAGAAATGCTGAAACAGACAGAAATCCATCTGGTGAAATCATGACCCACAAACATAAAATTTTTTTGTTAACATCCTCCAACAGAGTTTAGATGATCCAAATCACTTCTGGTATTTGATGTATGACCCAAGATGACGTCAAATATGAAAAGATAATCACTGATAGGGCTATCCAGGTGATTTCAGAGCTTTTCTTAAATAGCTATTTGTCCGGACAACAACAGAAGAAATTCTTCTTCACCACTAACATTCACAGAGACCTGTCAAGCCTGAAATAAAGTAACTGGAACTTTGTCATTTGGTTCCTGCCTCCATTTCACACATTCTCAGTGAACCTTTGCTGTTTGCTGACCCTGTATGTCAGCATCAACCAGCTACAAACAGTTTGGGAGTTTCACAAAGCAAAAGAGACATACTATAGCTCTGCGTTGCCGTCAGGGAGTTAGTTGGCCAGTAGGAACCCGACACACATAACACACGCTTTCTAGGAGCACACCTGTATTGTAGCTCGGCTACCCGAATCTCAGGGTGTAACCATCACAGCATACAAAACATGGACTGCCTACATACTTAACAGACAAAAAGCATGTGAAATTTGTGCTCGTGCTAGCAGTGTCAGCAAAATGGCCTACTGAAACGTATCTTAAGTCTGCTCAAAGGATTTTGAAGAGAAAAAAATCTCTAATCTCTTATGTGAAAGTAATACATTCCTTGTCTTCTCTGAATTCATACTCCTTTACTCTCATCTGCACCAGATCTAGTCAGCCTGCAGCCACAGCTGAGTTGGTTCAGTCAGCCGAGGCACTACAAAACTGTATCTTTTGGTGAATAATTTTTTCATGACATCAGCGGTTGATGCAACCCACTGCAGCTGTAGGGTACCACGACTTACTCAAGAGGTGCAAGCTTGCAGCTGGAAACAGAAATGGAGTAGGATCATACCTTCCTTCAGTGGCTCTTCATTTGAGTAGATTGACTGAAACATCAAATGCCATGTATGACATGAGCATTTAATCTCTAAATTGAATTTAAGTTCAAGTTATTCTAAAGATTCAGAGTCTAGTATTTTCTTTTTTTTTTTTTTCATCCAAAACTGTCCATGTATGTACTGGTATGTCTTTACTATAAGCTTCAGCAAACTCACAGCTCGGAAAACTTACATACTTTCAGACACGTTTCTCTAGTCTGGCATTCTACATCACTGGTGAACTCAAAAGTCTTTTTCACTTCTTTGAAGTTACATATTGGCCTTACAAAAAGCATTTATGTAAGTGATTAACTTTTACTTAGTAAAGAAGAGTGGTGAAATCATTACTCTGAGAGCAATCTGTAACAATGGAAAAGTACACAGAAAAGAGGACTTGAAAAAGATGAAAAGGAAAAGAAGAGTCTGGTTTTATTCCATTCGCTTCAGTAATTTTTAAGTTGATATGTCCATACTAGGGAAGGGGAAAAAAGACAAAGAAAAAGGAAAACACAAAAGCAGACAGATATGAGATCTGTTGATTTCTCTCTCGTTCCACAAAGCCATCGGCTATAATATTTTGCAAGTAATGGGATTTTTCTAAAGCTGCACTAAAGAGTGGAGATGACAAAAAAAAAAAAAAAAAGGCTGTGACATAATTGGTTATACCTGTCTTTCTTTTCTCAGCATATTTCTAAAGTAGCAGCAACAACAGGAGAAGATAAACCTTCATTGGCAAGAGGATTGACTGGACAACACTAAAGCCTTATACTTTATGAATGAATGGCATAATGGAGTCTCACCTCTAGTATAACACTGGCCATAGGCTTTCCCTAACTCAATTTTTGCTTCAGTTAATTACACGTGGTTGAACTAAAGCATATTTCAAGAAGACAGAAACACCAAATCTTGATTCAGTATTTCCAGCAATGGAGTATCTAAACAATCTTCATTAATCGTACTAATGATTAATACCATTATTGATAAACTTATTAAATGTCTTCACCGGCTCTGTTTTTTATTTCCCTTAAATGCCAACTACTAGACCTTGTTAAATCTGCTAGACCAAAGAAACACCATCATTGTTTTGTTTCCTATAGAGCCCACTTATAGTCTGCGACCAACTGATCTTTACCCTTCTCTCTGACAAGGTCAGCAAGTCTTTGCATCCTCCACTATGAAGCAAGTTTTCCAGTCTTTTAACTGTTCTTAAAGGCCATCTCTGAATTAGCCTCAAATTTTTCAGTATTATTGCTCAGTTATTGACATAACAAAGGCACACAAGATTACAAAACCTTCACAAAATACACCACTAATGCAGAAACACAATTATATATGCCCAATAATCTCTACAGCAAAGTGTGCTATTTAATATTTGCATGTATTAAGTCAGATTGTTTGTATCCAAAGTCATCAAGACTTGTTCTGTGTTAGACACCTGTTCTCTTAAGTTTTAGCACTCTCCCAATAATGAGCCTATCTCTAAGGCTTTATTAGTGGTTGTTCAGTTTTTAAAATGTTGGGTAAACTCCCAACTGTAATTCAGATTTTCCTGTGTAGTTCCTTCTTTCAACTCCTTTGACTAATAGATTTCAAAACCGGTTCTTTTAAAGCGTTAAACTGGGACTCTTCTGACTGTGTGCTATCCACCTCCCACCCCTGGCATCTCAGCAACCTCCTTGGACCGCACCACACCCACAGTCCCTAGAGCACACGCACGGAAGATGCTCCGTGGCTCACAGAAACTCTTCTTCTTGGTGTCAAGGAGAATCACAGAAAGGTTAGAGTTGGAAAGGATCTTGAAGATCATCTAGTTCCAATGCCCCTGCCATACACAGGGACACCTCCCACTAGAGCAGGTTGCTCAAAGCCCCATCCAGCCTGGCCTTGAACCCCTCCAGGGATGGGGCATCCACAGCTTCCCTGGGCAACCTGTTCCAGTGTCTCACCACCCTTAGTGTCCTATCACTACACTCTTTAGGTACTGGAAGGCCGCTGTAAGGTCTCCCCGGAGCCTTCTCTTCTCCAGACTGAACAACCCCAACTCTCTCGGCCTGTCCTCATAGGAGGGGGGCTCCAGCCCTCTGAGCATCTTCGTGGCCTCCTCTGGACTCACTCCAACAGGTCCACGTCCTTCTGAGGCGTGGGACACTCGGCGGATCAAATAGCCCAGCCTCCCACCCTGCTGATGGGCCGCCTTTGTAGTCGCTCCTCGGCTACGAAACACCGCCAGACAAGCTGTGCGGGGCCGGGGCCGGGGCTGGCCCTCCCTCAGGCCCCGAGTCGCCCGGCCCGCTACGCGTCTCTCGCTGAGGCCTCCGCGCGGGCTGGCACATGGCGACCGTTGCGGACGTGGAGGGGGTGGGTGTGGAAGGGGTTCCAGGCCCTCTCGTTGCCATGGTAACGGCCGGGCAGAGGAAGGGGTGGGGGAAAGAGGAAACAAAAGGAGGAGAGGGGGAAAGGTGGGAAAGGAGTCACATGACGTGCGGGCGAACCGGAAGCGCATGCCGCGTGCTGGCCGTGACGTGGCGGCGGTGGCGGAAATACGTGTGTGAGTGTGTGTGTGTGTTTTGGTCGGGGCAGAGGCGGCGGCGGAAGTCGGCGGCGGCGGCGGGCTGGGTGAGGCACGGCTGCGCCCCCGCCCCTCGCCCCCACCCTTCTCCCGCGCCCGCCGAGGAGCCGCCCCCCCCTTTCCCCCTCCTCCGGCTCGCTCGCCGGACGGACGGACGGACAGACGTCGCTCCGCCGCCCGGCTCTCCCTCCTTCCCCGCGGCCCGGCCAGGTGAGGAGGAGGCGTTGGCGGGCGGGAGGAGGCGGTGGCGGGGCGGGGGGCCGCGCTGGTGGGGCCAGAGGGCCCCAGCGGCGGCGGCGGTGAGGCAGCCGGGGTAAGGCGGGCGTCTGTTACTGGGGCTCCTGCCGGCGGCCGGCTCCCCTGCCGGCGCCGCCGGGCCCTGCAGGGATAGTGGGCCGCGGTGCAGGCTGCCGAGGTGGGCAGCCCGGCGTGCGGGCAGGAGAGGCTGGTCTCTCTCTCTTCCCGTCTCAAAATGGCGCCCCCGATTTTCCCACTTCCCCTTATTTCTGTGCTTGGAAGGGAGCCGCGGGGGAGGGGAGGTGGTGGTGGTGGTGACGGCGGCGGGGGTTGGAGGGGCTGGGCCCGGACCGCGGCGAGACGGAGAGAGAGCGGGGATCCTCCCCTGCCGTGCAGGCTCTCCTGCGGTGGGTTATCACTGTCTGAGTCCAGCTGCAAGGGCAGGGTTGGTCCCTTCGGGTTGCTTGTGAGATGTGGAAGGGGAGGTTGGGAGATGTGTCCCTCTCTTTCCCTTTCACTTGCGGCTGGAGGAGGGACGGCGAATAAGGTGGGAAGTAAAATACCCAGACAACACGTCGCCATCCGGGGGGGTCACGACAAGCCTAGTATACTGGGTATGCTCTACATAAGACTTAACTGGAACTAGATGTAAAGCTAGAGTATGGTGGAGGAACAAACCTATGCTTTCTTATATTTTAGAGGAGAGCTGAATTATTTTACGAACTACAAAAATGTTTCAAACAATAGGGCTGTGAAATGCTGATCTCTGAGCATTTTCGATGATTTTCTTTTTTTTTTCTACCTTATACCTCTTCCAGAGCCTGGGGATGGAAAAGAGAGGCTGAACAGCTTATTAGGCAGCTGAAATTAATCAGCTTCTTCCACATAACACTCAGACCAAGGAAAAAGCATGGCATCTTTGTTTTTTCCAGTTTGGTAGTGACTTTCTAAAGTTGCGGGCAGGCTAGACTGCATGTGTGTATTGTTATCCTGTAACAAGAAATGTCAGGAAAAGGGAAGCTGTTGGCTGAAGCGAGATGGCTAAAGACAATGATAGTACAGTCATCATCACTTACATTTCCTGTATGATAAACCAGTTTATCTGAAAGCAATTGATACTATACATCATGCATGTGAGCTTATGAGATGGTTATTATCTTTAATTGAAAGGCTATGATATTTTTGTAGTCACTGTTGATTCACTTGTTTAACTTACTGTCTCATTATGTTTCAATATGAACTGGCTTACACGTGATGAGTGTTTTGGGAGTTGTACATATCACTGTCTTGAATACTGCAGTAAGATGCCACACTAATTCTGCTAAACCTGGAATAACAAAAACCTCGGTTAGTAGGAGTGCCTAATAAATAAGGCTTTTTAGATATTGCTTTTGAAAACATTCAAGATAATCCCATATAAACAAATTTGAAGTATACAGTAGTTGCAACCTCAGCATTAGGTGGTTTGTCTATGTTCGTGAAGTGTGAAAAAAGTTTATTAGAAATTACTACAATAGTAAGTGTATTCATTATAAGAAGTGCTGTCATTTGCTTTGAAATACAGAAGTAGTGGAATGTTCCAGTTTTAAATTTACCATGAATTTTTATTGTGGTCTGTATTTGGTAATGCACTTAATCACATTCATGGTAGGAGCAGTGTTAGCTGTCTTAATCTCTTTAGTAGGCTGGCTTTTGTCACTAGTGTTATTTTGATACTTCTGTATTAGCTTTCTTGTAGTTTAAAATAGGCACTGATCTGAATGCTTACATGACTGAATTATGTCATTAAATTGTGTGTTTGTAGATACTGGCTAGAACTGCTTGTATTTTGTACACAGACTCAAACATAATAAAATTTGTGTGGTGATCTATTAAAAAACTTACAACTTTCATAAATAAAACTCATTAAAGGATACTATCTAGCAGAATATCAATTTCTCTTCTGAAGTGATGAGAATACCCAGCATCTGATAAATTACTGGGTAGGATTAACTGGAGTACTGTCCTAATAATATGCTCCAAACTTTGTTGTTCTGGTGTTTCAGCATGGAGCTGCTGTCCCTTTGGGGATATTCATGGGAAGAGTGAAAGTTCCTACTTACCAGAAGGACCTATATATTTGTAGTGCCCAAGACTGCAAAGTGGGCCTTGCCTGTTAATATATGATGGAGTTCTCACATTAAACTCCATAAAAGTAAGAAAATCTCCCTGACTTCTATCCATGTGAAGCCACCCATCTCAGAAACTTCCATAGTATTTTCCTCAGCAGATATTTATATAAGTAATTCCCTTGCATAACTTCCATATGGATCAGTTTAAAAGCTTGATTCAAGTCAAACAGTTGTGTACGTGTTTTTGTGTAGATAAATGAAAATGTCTTTTCAAGGTACTTTTTCTTCACATGTTCCAGACATATCAGTAGCCTGCAAATTTTACTTGGCATACAAAAATGAGGCGGGGGGGCATGTTAGTGGATCTTTTCCTGGAGATTTTCACTGAAGCTAAGGGTAAGAAGTAGGCATGGCTGCTAAGCTCTTGAAGTAAGTGTTCAGAATTGTCTTGAAAGTGATTTGTCAAAAACTTGAGTTTGCAGAGTATGCATGTAGGGTACTGAATGTAGTATTCCTGTCTTCTGTGTGGTGCTTTTTGTATGGTTCTCGAGGCTAGTATTTTACAGATGACTTAAGGAACTGAAGAGCGAATGAGGCCTGAGGCCTGGAGCACATATGGGGTCTGTAGCATTGAAGTTTACTTTTAAATCCTTGTGAAGCACTATGTTCAACACACAGATGTGAAAAGAACAGGCCAAAAACATTCTGTAATGGCTATGTCAAACTGTAGTACTGCTTCTCTTCAGATTAATAAAATCTTTTCCTGTTTTCCATGTTTGTATGCTGCCACGTTGTGAACTTACTGAACAGTTTCCATATCATCTGGAACTTCAAAAGATGATGATTTCCATGTTAACTTATAGAAGGTGTTAGTAACTTCTTTAATACATCAAAATCATCTGGATGTGCTCTATCAGTTTTTCAGTCATGCTTTTTTTTTTTTTATCCTGACTGTGGCAGGTTTTACTATTAAATTATTAGGTATATTGATGTGACTATTGAATGAATGATGTTTACAGTATGTTTCTGGGACTTGGTGGCCTTCCTCACAGGTAGTGTGATCTCTATCAGCTTGACAGCTGGTTATTTTTGGATATGGTATCTAAGAGTCTAGAATGATTTCTGGTGAGGGAGGAGGGGTGTTACAAGGGTGTAAACTTTGAAGTTCTGTGATAACTGCAGCTTCTGTAGCTTGGGTATCTATAAAAACTGAATTAAGTATTTTTCTTGACAACCTGTTTCAGCTTTGGGTCCTGAAGGAGTTTTGCAAGGGGTAGTGATTACTGTTTTGTAAGTGATATAAATCTGAATAACTAAAGGCTGTAAATGGACAGTTGAAACAGATATTATGCAAGTTAAACCAATCTTGCCTGTTTTTCTGTTGTACCTCCTTTCGCTCTCAGTATGGGAGACAGCAAGCAAAGAAGTAGTCATAGCAAGTAACCAGTGTAGTGGGTTGATTTCCTCGCAGTGTGTCATCTAGAAGTCACTTGATCCAAAGAGTAGTAACTCGCATGGTCATTGGATGTAGCCCCTGTGTCTTAACGCTGTGGAGTCTAGAAGAACATGGGATGAATTAAGATTAAAGGGTTTTAAATTATTTCATGGTTATCCAAACACATAGAATGCTACAGCGAACAGATGTATTTATTTTTAAAACAGAAATAACTTAATTGTATTCATTACTTTTCCAAAGGAAAAGATAAATGGCTAACAGTATTCTGAGCTACCTATATTTTGGCTATGCCATGCTGCTTTCTCTCTTGTAATATAATTAGGGAGAAATTAACTGTTGTCACTCGTCCATTTTTATCCAAATTGCTCTGCAATTTCTGAGGCATTTTTCAGCAGCACATGTGAGGGGGGAAGAGCCTTGCTTGAGAACCAACACACCAGCTGTGCATGAATTGTCTTATGCTGTAAGGATGAAAGGTCTGGTATTTTTAAAATAACTATATCCATTCTTGTGTAGTAAAATATTCAACCAAAATTAATTTAATGAATAAGAATTTTAATATGTAATTATCATAGTACTTAATAATAATGGTGATTTGATATGCAGGGGCTTTTTTGCTTCATGAAAACGTTCTTTCCCAAGTTTGTAAGAACTTATATCTAAAAATAGATATTTATTAGATCATGTTGTGCAACTAAAATTAAGAAAAAATCAGTTGATTTAAGGATATCATAATAGACAGGACAGAAACTCAGGACAGAAAGGGATGAATACAGGATCAGAATAGCCTACCTGGAAGAAGCTAAATTATTTTTGAGGTGGGAAAAGTAGCAACATGACCAAATAAGACTGTTGTTAATGTTTAAAAATTTTTTTCAAAGACCCATATTCAAGTTCTGTTTACAGTGAGAAGTAAAGTATGAGCTTTTCAACCGTTATGTTGGTGAAGAAATAATGCTAAGATTTCTTTCTTATTTATTGCATGGAAATTAGTTTGTAAAGGAGTATCTTAGTGGAGGATGGGGTTCTCCTAGAGTGCTAGAAGCACTTTGCAGAAGAGATTTTTCAGGACTACTGTTGAGTTTACAAAAGGGAGAGTTAAGAAAGAGAATGAAGGCCTAGAGTCTGAAGCTAGGTGTGTAATAAGGTGCTATGCTCAAGTGCCAGATACATGTGCTAAATGGTTTGCAGTGGGAAGATGGCTAGAGACTACTGCTTGGTTTAAAGTGTGGTTGCTTTACCGTAACGAAGAGAGGGCAAGAAGTTATTTGATAGTAGTAGGTTTGCTTGCTTTTTTGCAACATATGTATTAAAGCCATTTTCTGCATTAGGAGAATGTGTTCCAAACTAACTTGCTTGACTCCTATGTGCTAGAAAAGCCGTATCCCCAACAAGTGTGCACAATTCAAGTAAATAATCAGCTGGATTAGGACAAAGTTATAGGCTGTTTTGGGGGGGGATTGTTTTTTTTTTAGCGGAAATACAGAAGCAGATGTTTCTCTCATTGAGAGCTGAGTGACCATCACTTAGGTATAATTTCTGTGTGCTCGCTTGGAATTCTGTTTTGGGAACTGGAAGGAAAGATAATACAAAAAATTATTATGCTACTCTTTCATACAGCAATGCCCACCTGCAAAAAGATTTAATCTCCTGTTAAGTGTGTAAAAACATAAATCTTAGGCTCAGAAGTGATATCAACAGTGTCCGAGGCTTCCCTGTTCATATGAATAAATACTGTGATTTATTTTTTTTAAGGCGTTTAAAGGAAGAGTAGGTGGACTAAGGAATACACTGTTCATACTTGTTCTTAACAAAGATCTCTGCTGTGAATATTGATTTGCTAGAACATATGTTAGTATTGGAAATACCAGTTTATCATTGTATGATAGTTCCCTGGTGGTTTGCACAAAGTAATTTAGAATTCTTACTGGGCAAGATAATCCAGTTTTCTACATATGGAAGGCTTTGTATCTTTGCTTCTCAAAGTACAGTTGTTAACTAGAGAAGGTATTAATGTGTATCAATACCTTCTGTACTCTTATTTAAAGAAATTGCATTTAATATACGTGATTGGAGTGAATTTATGAAGTATACTTGCAAAGACTTGATGTGGTGATTGAGTTTTCCCAGTTTGCTCAATTTTTTAGCATTCTTTAGCAGTGCTGACTTTGGAATATTGTTTAGCAATAGCAAAATATTGGGGAAAAAATGTCTTCTCATTTGATATTTTACTAATAATGAGAAAGTCTGAATCTGTTGTGTTATACTTCAATCTTAATATATTAAGAAATAAAAGACTGAAGTCTTGCAAGAAGAAACATAATTGGATTTTAATGTCCTAATTTGAAGCTTTAATGGGAAGGCGAGGTATAGAAGATAAGTGGTTCATTTGTCAAAGATTTTTTTCTGTAGCTGACATCTTAACAGTGATAATAGTTGTGATCTGGACTGTTGACTTTGGTAAATATTAGAACAAGTTATATGTAATCCGTGCTGCATTAGTGAATTAGGTTTTTCTTACTTGGTTTGTAAATCTAATACCACCCACTATCTTTTCATAAACAGGTTGTTACTGGCAGAAGCACTACAAAGATCTGAATCCTGGAACTTGCTTTCAAGATCTTGAAACAAAGGACTTCTTTCTAATTTGGGCATGGCTAATCGAGGAGCAACAAGACCCAATGGGCCAAATGCTGGAAATAAAATTTGCCAGTTCAAACTAGTACTTTTAGGAGAGTCTGCAGTTGGCAAATCAAGTTTGGTGCTTCGTTTTGTAAAAGGACAGTTTCATGAGTTTCAAGAAAGTACAATTGGAGGTGAGAAAGTTACTCTGTTGATTTGTTTCATGCTGAGTTTATATTGCCCTTGACAACCTTGAATGTAACTACACTTCTAAAATGGGTCACTGACAGCAAGGATCAAATCTGAGCCCTGTCTGTAGTTGAGAACTAGAACTCTGAGCCCTGTCTGTAGTTGGCACGAGGCTGTAGCCTCACTGTCAAGTGAGGAAGCAAATGTGTGCTTGAACTGCATAGTTTTGAAGATTGGGCTTGATGTTACATTTTGTTTGTGGGTGGATGTATGGCTGTTTTAATTATACTGTATGCTTAATGCATGAAATAACTGCTTAATAAGAATTAAGAACTTAGAATCTATGAAAAAGTGCTGCATCTTCCAAAAAGTTTGTGTTGCCTTTTATGCATACTGGCTTTGCTTTTGATTTGGGAGAACGTGCTACGTTTCTGGATATACCTTTCTTTGTTAGTAATCACAGAATTTAAGGTGCTGTTTTTACATTTTGTGACTGCAGACAGAACAGGTGTGGAGTACTAGAATTAAAAAAAAAAAAAAAAACCACACCTGTTTAACCATGAACAGATTTTATCCACCTTCTTATTTGAAGTTGTTTGTGCTTTGAGTTGTATTCCTCCTTGGATAAATTTAAACTTATCATAAAACTACCTAATGGCATACAGACTTTATCAATCCATAAAATACATATTTTGTTTAATATTCTCTAGTAGTCCTTGTTGCTGCTTGCATGAATTGGTCTGTTTCATTGTAATATTTATGTAAAGCCATTTCAGTGGTCTGTATTAGTCTTTACACATTGTTGAAATGTAAAAAATCTACAAAGCTTACAAAAATAAATACAAGCTGGATTTCATTGCATCATCATTTATCTCTGTTAGAGGTATTTGTTTTGTATCTCTGTCAGCATAAATGGAGAACCTCTGTTTTCTCCTTTAGCAGTCTTTTTTGGCTTTGTGTGTTTTACCATGGCTTTAGGGTAGGTGTTGGTATGAAAGCTGTATGAGATAATACAAAAACCTATGTGGTGTTGTGGAGAGCATTCTCAAAGATCTATAGTGAATTAACTTCCCAATATCAACATGGTTTTTAGTTTAAAAAAAAAAAAAAATCCAAACTGGTAAAATAAAGTGAAATCTGTTGTTAAATTTCAGCAATCTCCAATTCATTTAACCTCCTTTCTGTTTTTTCTTGGTTTAGTGTTCAGGTAAGAACTAGGGATAACCCAAACTCTGTTACACTGTTTAAAATCTATAGAAAGGTTAAACAAGAGCTTAAGTTCAAGTTCAGAGATACAGCGTTTAGTGTAATCTCTTCATTAATTTGTGCTGCTTCTATTTAAAATAGAAACAAGGAAATGCCCTATAATACAGCTGAGAGTTGCTAAATGCAACAATATTGGGATTCAGAAAAAGTTTTCTATAGAGAAAGCTAACTCTGTAGATTGTAGTTGCTTAAGGCATAATTATTTTTTTTTTGTATACAGAAGGGCCTTTTAACAAAGAGAGGCTTATGTGCATTGTGAATCTGAATAAAACCATCTGAAAGAGAGTGCAGTTAAAGGCAGACATGTTGGATGCTAGTGGTTTGTTTTTGCCACTTCAGACTAGTGTAGCAATGCCTGTTCCTTGCTTAAGACAAAAGTATGGCTGTTAAGGATGATAGGCTTTCAGATAATTAACACAGCTGATTAATTGTCAATTTATGATGGCCTTGCAAGATAGAAGAAAGTTACCTTGTTTGCAGAAATTAATTGGCATTTTATGGTGGTTGAAGTGTCTGTTTCAGCAAAACCAAGAGGATGTCACAGAATAAAAACCTTGTTTTAATTCTCTTTCTAAGTACATTCCCTCATTTATGGAGTTTAGGTACGTTCTTCTGTTGAAGAGAATAATTTTCTATTGAAAGAATAATATGAACTTCAAATTCCACTTGTTTAACATATTGTCTCTGCCTTGGAGAAATATAATATTGAGTTGGTTCTGAGGAGGAAACCTTTAGTCTGGTGCAGGATGTATGTGTTTTTATCTTTATTTTGGTTCTGGGCTGTGTAGGGAGCTACCAGGAGGAGCCTGTTTTACCAGTGCTTGGATATTTAGCATTTAGAGAGATTTATGGTGATTTAACATTGGAACATCAAAGCCTTTACCATCTCCAACCTGCCTGCTCATCTGTGATGGATGCTAATACCCCTGAAGCAGCAACACCTGACAACTTAAACTAGTCAGCTTCTGTGTGTTAGTTACGGTGTCCTTTATAAAGCAAGATTGACTTGCTTTTGGTTTACTGTAATAAGTTGAGTTGAAAGTTGCAGCAGTTTTGGAATGATTCATAGGCTATGATGTCTTGGAGTATGTGGGACAGGACAACATCCCAGGTATGCAAGGGTTATTTATGGGTCAGTGCCTCTTCAGACATTTGATTTAAAGCGTCCACAATCTGTCAGTATGCTTTAGTGATGAGAGACTCCAGTTCTGCCAAGTAGGGGACTTCCCGTAGCATTTCATCAAGCAGAAGGCCTGAAATACTATTTTTTTTTTTTCTGCTGTTTGTGGAAGGAGCAAGGGCAAGCCAGTCCAAAGCATTTCACTAAATGTCTGTCATGACTGGGAAAACAACTCCAAGCATTTGTGCTGGATTGCGCAAACTTTCTTCTCAGTTCTTGGGATTGTTGCATTTTCTGTTGCGTATGTGCTGTAACTGGGCAAACAACGTGACTATAAAGCAGGTAATCAAGACAGGTTCTCAGACCACTGTAATAGCTGCATGCTTGTTTTTAAACTTCAAAAGCTGTTTTACCATAGATGGCTGAGTTAAAACTCAAAGGGTTAAGAGAAACCAGTAGAAGGAAATCTTGCTTTTCAGTGTTTGGTTTTTTGTTGTGGGGTTCCCCCCCCCCCCCCCCCCAAGATATTCTTGATATTCTAGCTTAGTTTCGTAGTATGGGTTTCTATGTTGTATTGCTAATAGGCACCTTAATCTGAACAGAAAGTATTTACAAGGAGTAACTGTTTGAAGACTTGGAATAAGTTATTTACTGTTTTCTGTACTTAGAAGACCATTATTATTTGTGATGCTTTCAGCTGTAGTGGCAATGGATGCAAGCTTCCCTGAAACTGCAGGCTGTCAAAATTATGCTGAAATTAATTCTTGAGATCACTTGCAAAATCAAAAATACGGCTGTTTTTAAGAACAAGAGCTTATGAGGATTCTTTCTTCAGTACCCATTAGCTAGGGTGGAGTTGTCAGGAGCTGAAAATCAAGGCTTTAAGATACTGTTTCAAGTAATAGAAATGTGTGGAATTGTAAATATCAGAACTGTTGGATTATAGCCTGATGGGATGCTGTTACTGGTACTCTGTACAGTCTGTTGAAACAAGATGAAATATATCTAGAAGGCTTAAGAAAAGGCTTGTGGTTACTCAGATTAGCTATTAACAAGAAAAAGGGAATTCTTTCCAATTACTGCTTTCTTGTGTGTTTAACTTGAGGAAGGACTGTTTGTTTAAAAAGCTGTTCTGTGTTGATCAGAGTTACAGTCTATCAGTTAGTGCTTGCTTCAAACCTGCTATATTTTAATAATAGGCTTAAATTGTTTAAGGAAATCATTTGCATCTCTGTGAACATAATTTTATATTAATATAGAGATATAAGCAGACTTCTGGTTTCAGCACCTCTGTCTTTTTTGTAGCTGCTTTTCTAACCCAGACTGTATGTCTCGACGATACAACAGTAAAATTTGAAATTTGGGATACAGCTGGGCAAGAGCGGTACCACAGTTTAGCACCCATGTACTACAGAGGAGCGCAAGCAGCTATAGTGGTATACGACATTACAAATGAGGTAAGTACGATATTAGGGAGGCACAAGGGAGATTTAGAAGTTAGCAATTTTGCATTGATCTTTCCTTAATTTTTCTTGCTGACTCGTGTGAATCAATGCATAGTTTCATAGAATCATAGAATGGTTTGGGTTGGAAGGGACCTTTAAAGGTCATTTAGTCCAGTTCCCTTGTCATGGGGAGGGATGTATTTCACTAGATCAGGTTGCTTATTTCATATTGGACTATGTAATGTTAAATTGTGGTTGTAAACTTTTCTTGCTAATAGACCATTTCTAGGAGTATTTTATTGTATTAAAAGAAACAAAGAGAAAGAAAGCAAATTGCATTGTAGAAATATTTCAAACCCACGTTTAAATTGGTTCACCGGAGTTGAGCTGTTACTCTGACCACGTTGCTGGTGGCAGTTTATTTCTGATAGTGAAAGACATTATTTTAATATAGTATTACTGCAAGTTACAGGTAAGGATTGGAAAGGTAGCACAAGCCATCGAGACCAAAACCTAGGGTTATTTGATTTCTTTTTATTTGAACTTAGATCAGATAAGCTTCCCTTTTTTTTGGTAAAATGAGACTTAAAACCAAAAACCCTCAGAAAACCCAGAAACCCTGTACCATAATGAACAGTGCTCAGTAATTAGAAAGCATTTTGAGACCCTTTCAATATAGTGGTTCATAAACTTGATTCTTCTAGAGGAGAAATTAAAATTCCCATTTACTCTCTTAACCACTTCTCTTTCCTTAATCTGTCTACATAAAGATCTTCCTATCTTTACTTACTACTTCAGCTTTATCCCAACTAAGCATATTTGAGAACTAAGGTAGGAGTGTTTCATTTTAAAAGCTCAGTTGACAAGCAGGAATGTGCCTTTGGACAAAGGTAGCAGCCTCGCATTGGCCTTTTGCTTGAAGTCTAGATAACAGAGATTGGGATAATAGATGAGTACAAAAGGATGATAAAACTCAGTTGCATCATTTTGCAATCATTAACAGGAGTCCTTTGCCAGAGCGAAAAATTGGGTCAAAGAACTTCAGCGACAAGCAAGTCCTAACATTGTAATAGCTTTAGCAGGAAACAAAGCTGATCTAGCTAACAAAAGAGCTGTGGATTTCCAGGTATGTACATAACTTTTGTTTATAGTAATAGCATTTTGTTGGAATAGTAACTAAATAAACCTATGAGGAGCTTATATGCATAGCCTAGGTAGCTGTTATAGAGGTTATGTTGTTAAGTATAAATGTCAACTGAGACTAATTAAATTATACATGCTACTGAAAAATCTATTTCTGTACAAGTTACATGTAGCAATAGACTTTTTTTGAATAATTAAGTTTGACTTTGAGGAATAACTAAAATATTTGCATATCTTTAGGGCTAGTTAGAGATAGTTAAGGCTAGTTGAATTTCTGTTCTTTGATGTGACTTTTCCCTGTCTTCTACCCGAAAGTACCAGTAACTAGAGTTTCAATGGATGAGACAGCAGTAGTTCTCGGTGCAAATCATTTGTTCTGACTTGTCAGCAGGAGAATGTTGATTACTGTATGATACAAAGCTGATCAATGTGCTTAACTTGCTTAGGCTATACTGTTGAAGTGGTGTTTAAGTTTTAATTGTGCTTTTCATGGCATTCTTCTTGGTTTAGTGGATATATCTGTGCTCTTACTGCTATATTTTATCTTCTAAAAAGTTTAACCAAGTCATCAGAAAATAGCTTCCAAAGCAAATAAAACTTACTGCAGATGGTTCTGGTCCATTCATGATTGGTTGAATTTGAATTAGGATCATATTTATTAGCCATTAATTCCCTTAGGGCTTTAATCTGTATTTGGTGTCACTGTGTGAGATGCTGCTGTGTATGGTGAAGAATCCTCTTGTAACTATAGTTACAAAACTATTACAAAGAAGTCAGACTATGAAGGTTAGCAGTGTTTTAGGTATTTTTCTGCCACAATTCAACTTGATTTTCTGATTTTTATACTTCCATGTCCGTTGTAACATAAAGTTGTGTGACAGAAGATCTTTTTGTTTTGTGAAAAATTGTGTTAGTTAACAAAAATTGCATACATATGTGCAGTCGAAAACTTAGAATCTAATTACTAAAGTAAACTACTTTTACTATTTTTTGTACAATTAAAATCTTAATATTTTTCAAATGTTCACTTTTTGTTCATGTGGATTCATGGGCTTCTTGCAGACTTGACAATCCTTTTTCACTGCAAAGCACATTTTAGATTTCTGAGTATTTGTTAATGTGTTATTCAAATATAGTTGCATAGATCCTAGAAGTCATCACTTAAATTAATAGAGAATGCTGTAGATTTTTTTTTTTTCATCAGGTTTGGCTTTTTGCAGATTTTCTATTGAATGCAAAGGCGGTTACCGTAATCATAAGAAGCTGAGGATTCTCAGCTGAATTGGCTAACAAAGTGTCAAAAATAGGAAACTTCTTATAGAAAGTATTTCATATCAAAATTCAGACTGAAAAGGGAGATAATGTGGGAAGATATTTAATATTGCTTATTTGCTTTATACTTGTGAATTTCTATCAGGATCGTGAAATGATTATGATCCATCTGCCTCAATGGCTGAAAGATTCAAGATAGTTCACGAACTCCTTTCTTTCCAGGGTAATAATAGACTTTGTGACATTTGATGGTGCTTTCTGGAGGTTGTTTATTCTTGCTATTGCAGCTATTGTTCTGAATCAGGGCTGTCTTTTTAAAAATATTTATTATTTAGTTTTGCCTGAGATTTTTTTGATCTGAATGTTTTTAAGATGAGTAAGGATTTTTAAGATTGCATTTCTAAATGTGTAACTGCTTGATGGAATGGTAGCTTCTTCGTTGCTGATGAATAACACATTGTCACATGAGTGTTTCAATGAACTTTCTTGCAAAATGGCATGGAAATTGTCACTTAGTATCAAAGTATATTGTCCCTTAGTATACGAAGCATAACATGTAATGATTTGGTGTTTTTTTTTCCTTAAGTAATGCATTTTTATTTTAATTTTTCAGGAAGCACAAGCTTATGCAGATGATAACAGCTTATTATTCATGGAGACGTCTGCCAAAACATCTATGAACGTAAATGAAATATTCATGGCAATTGGTGAGTTTGTGAACAAACTGAGAATTTAAGGGAATTGTTTTAATGAGATTCATACCATCACAAGCTTCCTAACCTAAAATCTTTTTTTTTCATCTAAATTATTTCTGGAAGTTTCTGCCCTTTTAGATCCTTTTTGACTTTCAGAAGTCAGATAAACTTACTTGAAGCACAATTGCACAGGTCTTCTGTCAAGCGCCAAAACACTTGGATTGACTTGGAATAGCTAAGCTATAGGTTACTTCTGAATTCTGCCAGCAAGTTGTGTGTTCCTGTTTTGATTTCTTGATCAAAACTTGTACTGCTTCAAGTTCAAGCAAAGTAGAGCTTTAGTTTTTAGAAAAAATACCCAAAACCTTTTCCATGGTATAGGTAACCATAAAAAAAGCTTTATACAGCTTTTCTTAATTATATGATGTACTTGGCATTTGTTTTATCAAATGAGTATAAGAACATAAGTAAAAGTGTATAAATGTGTGCCTTTTGATGGTGTGTTGTTTGCAGCAGATTCCACACTGCCTTGGATAAGTGCAGAACCTGGAATAAAGTACCCTTTATGAGCCAATGGTAATTGAAGCTGGAAACATTTCAAAATGGGAGAATGATAGTGGACTTGCTTAAAAAGAAAAGTCAAGTACTCATTGTAGTGTAAACAAAATATTTGCTACATACACTTTTGTGTTAAAATTTTGATTGACTTCCAAATGCAGCTATCCAAAAGTTGTGCCAAAGATGACAATGTGGGCTTAAATTCAATGTCCAAGTGTAAGTAAAGGACACTTCATGTAAAAAGTAAATTTACTAGTATATTTTTAGCCCTAACGTAATCCTAGGGATTTCTGTAAAGATGCTAACATGTAGTAGTAAGTATAAATTACTTAGAAATTTTGTGAATTCCATTGATGGATACAAAATTGTATTTCGTTGTTAATAAACAATTTGAAAGTGGAGGACAAAGAAATCATGCATTTTTAGGAGGGTCACCAACCTATATAGTAACAACCTTAATCACAGTAGTGGCTCTGCTACTGGGAAATAGTAATGTATAGTGTCAAATTAACCTTATTAAATCTCTTTTGTATTTTGCACTACAGTGACCTCTATCCCACTTCTTTTTGTGAAAAACAGTATTGTTATCAAAATTATGTGTTTCTAAAGAGCTCTTATCTTCTGCTTTCCAAATCAGTAAAGCAGAAGGTAATTTATGGTATGGTTCAAACTTCCAGCAGATGCAAATTAAATTATCACTATAGCAACACTTTATAACAAGTACTTGCTTCATATTAACTATAAATACTTGGGGGGAAAAACCACATAACTGTATGAGTAAAAGTATATTTTTCTCATAAATGCTCAAGATAGGCCTGCATTTAATGATACAGAAAAGCTCAATTACACTATTCTGGTGAAATTTTAACATTAATTTGTTTAAAGGTACAGTTTGTGTCCTACTAATTAAAAAAAAAAAAGAAAATTGAATCCCCAAAGTCTGATAATTTTTTCGGTAATTTGTTATATCAACAAGAATTTTTACCTCTCCATATTTTAATGGAGTATACAAAGTCAATTTGAGAAAACAATGCCCATTTAATACTTGGGTATTTTGTCTGCAAGGTTGACTGTCCACGTGAGTATTCTGTCACATTGATGGGTGAAATTCAGCTTTGTCGGTGCATCAGAACAAAAACGTGCAGCAATGGACCCTGAAAGGAAATCTGGACAAAGATATGAGGGTATAAGTGTTGCATGGAACTTGGAGTGGCCTTTTGCACAACATGGATGTGGTTTGACGGACCATGTGTAAACATGATCTTCAAAAATGGGAGAAAATGAGAACATGGACAGAATTGTGGGATGGAAGCTACAGCTGCTTGTAAACTGACTGCTTTACAGCTCATTCAGAACTTCCAGTTGAAAAAAATGCGTATTAATTTACAGTTCTAGAATCCAAAACAACAGTGCTCGGAAGACTTTTTTTTTTTTTACTGGTGCTTTGTACTGTCTCAGCAACGTAGTATTACATGAATTCTTGGGTTCTATCACAGAACTGTAGAACATCCCAGGCTGGAAAGGATCTCAAAATATTGTCTGGTCCAACCTTTCGTTGGAAAGGGAGCCTAGATGAGGTTACCTAGCATCCTGAGATCTAGCACCACAACACATCTTGTTGATGTGTACTCTGCTGGTTTTCTGGCTGTTACACTTGCATTTCATTAGTTTGAGGAAAACTTTTAAAAGTTGGCCAAGGTAATTACTTTGGAGTCAAAGCATGCAGCTGAACTGTGAAATGGGTGGTTGTTGGGTCGCAGTAACATGAGCAGGACAGCCCCATGGAAGTCCTTTTATGTAGAACTTAGTAATTTTCTGATGGAGAGAAAGCTGGGAGGAGCCACTGCTTAGAAGGGTAATGTTTGTCACCCTTATTTTTCATATCGGCACCAAAAAGGTACCTTGGAGCTACAAGGACAAAAAAGAAATTATCACAGACAATTGACTAATAAAAGCTGAAGAGAAGAGACAGCTTGGAAAAAAGGAGGAAAGACTTGATCTAGTGCTATGGGCTGTTTCATACGTTGTGTGCAAATACTTATTCTGGCTAGATAGCTGGGCAGTAGTTTGATCCATTTCTGTCTGTGTTTTGTCCCTTTTTTATTCTTTCTGTATCTTTCAGCATTAACATCCTGATCTTAAAGCCTGTTCTGTGTAGGTGGATTCCCACAAGAGCCGTCATTTACTGGCATAGCATACCTGTGCAGATACATTTTACTGCTCAAGTTACTAACGCATTTCAAAAATGCTCTTGAAAATCATAGATAAGGTAGTTAATCATTAAGATGTTGTGTCTTAACTACTTTTATTATCAACACACTGAATCAAACCAGATTTTATAGTGATTACATTGATATGCTTATAGAGTAACAAAGTGTTGACTGTGTACTCAGATCATTTAATCTTAGTTCAATCTCAGTTTTAACTTTTGTTTCTTGTTGATTTTATAGCAAAAAAACTGCCCAAGAATGAACCACAGAATGCAGGAGCCAACTCTGCCAGAGGACGAGGAGTAGACCTTACTGAACCCACGCAATCACCCAAGAGTCAATGTTGTAGTAACTAAAACATCAATTGCTTTAAACTGTTCTGAATATTCTTCTGCTTCCTAACTGTTAATAACCATGGAATTGGAGTGCTTAACCTGGCCCAGTACAGCTTCCAAACAGCGAAGAGACTTATGATAATAGTCAAGTTCATGATACAGAGTTTTCTTTTGACCTAAAATTTTAACATGCATGTATCCACCACTGGCTGTAATGTTTCAACAGTAGAGGAGAGATGGAATCGGAATAAACTTCCTTCAGTTGAAAGGTTTTAAAAATCACTTACCATTAGGGGTGTAGAAGAACTACTTTCTGTGGACCTAATTGGCCAGTTCCTGTAGCCTCAATACTGATTACTGTTATAATGAATAGAATTGGGACTTCTCATAATTCTCAATTGTGCTTTAAAACCTTTCTAGAAACAGGGTCTAAAAATTACTTAAACTTATTCACAGTATTGATGCAACCAGTTGTTTCTGCAGGTATCTACTGTTTAGTTATACATTCCATAGTTTAATAATTTAATTACAAATAATACTTGCATTAACAATTTTAAGAACTCTGTGCTTGCAGGAAAGTGGAGTTTTAGTTGGTACACTGTATGTAAATTATATCAACCCAGTTAGTTATCTAAAAGAATTAGTGATAAATCAAGTTTAACTTCATTTCTAATCTGTTCAGAGGGTACAGACCAGTAAATTCAACTTTATGACTTAGGATTTTTTCCTTCTACAAACTGTAAGAGCTCTTCAAGTAAAACAACAACAAACTTGGTGTCTGTGAGTTCTTTCTTGGTTTTGATCATTGCTGGCCATTACAGTTTGTTTTTCCCCTATGGAAAAAAATAGTGCACTAATGATTATGTACATCCAACTTGATTTTAAATTTGGATATTAATGTACTGTAAATAGGTACTCTGCATTGTAGTCTACATTTGTTTAATACTTTCTGTAATATTTAAGAGTTGCTTAAAGGTATACAGAATGTACAGTTACTTAAGGCTAACTTTTTTCCTCTCTAATCAAAGGGGGTTCTAAGTTCTTCCTTTACGGCTAGAACAGTAATAAACGATGCTCCTGTATCTGTAACATAAGTACTGCTGTCTGTCAGTAATGAACTTTGCAACTTTGTTTTCCAAAGTACATTTTATTTTGATCTGTCCAGTATATTGCACTAATTCTTTTAGTTATTTTCATTATATGAAATCTACCAAGTGTGTCAGAAGAGATGAATTAGTCTATTTAAATGTTGAACTGATAGCAGAAACTTACTTGTGCAGATTTAAAATTTGCAGTAATCTGGGTTTAGCAAGGAAAATGACAGTTCACCAGTGTTTAGTTTTATATTGAGGTGCTCAGGTTTGAATAAAGTGGTTTAAAAAAAAAATTTTTTTTGATTACTGTTTCTTATTGAGAGTTTCAGAAGGCTTTATTGCATTTGCTTAGTTCCAGACAAGATGTCTGATTACTATATGGGTCAGCATTTAAGATGATTACAAGTAAATTCATGACACAGCTAAATATGAGCTTCTACTATATGTACTGTGGCACTCCAGTTATCCTATGATAAATTTTTAGATGTTGAGGTAATCGGGTATCTTATCGCATCCATTTAGAAGTACAATCAAAACAGTAATGTTATCTCTTGAACCTGCAGCTAATGCAGTCTGTACCAGTTGTTTGCTGATGTAGCTTGCTGCGCTGTCGTAGAGCGTCTCAGAGGTGTCTCTGCCTCTTCCTGCAGTTTGTGATTCACAGCTGGATGAGTATGTTTTTGTGTCCTCTTCACACTGTGGTGATGGTGGTTTAGAACCCACTGGTGATACAGTCTTTAATAGTTCTTGACTAGTGTAACTTGCAAGTTTGTCACAAAATACTTTGGAGTCCATTTTTTCTGACAGTTGTGGCCCTGAGTCATAACTAGATAGGCATGCTTTTATGTCTTCTGGGGGCTGTTCCACGTCTTTAGACCCTATTGCCAGTACATTCCTTTGCAGCTCTTTATGGGTGCTACTTGGACCTGTCACGCAGTAAGTGTCGCTCTCTGTTTCTTCTTGCACTGGAGTCTGTGACTGTGGCTGAAGACTAATACATGGATCAACATTTCTGTCCTCAAACTGCTTCAGTTCTTCAGAGTCACCTTTTGTGCTAGAATCGTACTGTTTTATCTCTCTGTTCTGTAAACTTACTTCACTGTTACTGAAAAGAGACAGCTCTGGATCAGCTTGATTTTTGTGGTCATCAGTTTCCTTAGGAACTCCATCTTCGCTTTGCAAATGGTTCCTCCTAGAACATTTTGACTTATTTTGTTCCAGGTTGCCTTTTGAGTCGGTGAGAGAAATGTCTTTACTGGAATACAGTATCTCTCTTCCATCTTGCAGATCTGTAATAGCCTTGGAGTCGTTTAAGTTGTCTTCAGTGAGGGGCATCAAATACTGACACTTACACAGAGACGCTCTGTTTTGTTGAACACATTCATACCTTTTCAAATAACGAGTGAATGTTGTTAGAGTTAATGCAAGTACTTCATTGTAATCCAAAACCTCCCAAAGCCCATTAGAAGCTAAAATAAGAAACTGACAAGTATCATCAATAGGGACAGATATGGTGTGAGGCACAGGTATAACAGATCTTTTCAGTACTGGATCTCCGTGATGTCCAAGACCCCTTGTAGTTCTCAGGTGCCCCTCTACTAATCCGTCTGGTTCGTTAGTGCTGATGGTTCCACCATTCTGAAGTACGCGTTCTCTCTCGCTTGCATTAGAAGTGCTGTGCTCTTTTGAGAGGCAGTGACTCTTTCCATTTTTACATAAGACTGCATGTGCATTACCTAAAATTGAAATAAGATATTATTTTGATTTATAGCGTACTGATTTTTTTTTTTGTAAGATATTGCTGTTATGTTACCAGTTAGCCTTTTGCTAAGGACTGGGAAAAAAACTGAGGTTCAATTATCTACTGCTACAGGCCACTATATGTCCATCAGTGAATCTGTTTCTGTTTTACTGCAAAGTCCTCTGTGGGTTTTTTTCCCTCCTGTTATTCAGAAGACTATCCAGAACCTTATTCTTCTGACTGCAGCTAAACTCATGAGGAGTTGTGACGCTTCATTCAGCTTGAAGTGCAGTCCAGTAGAAATGTTGCACCTTGACTGTTGTTTTTTTTTAAGCAGGAGTGCATATTTTTCTCAAATACTCTTTTTTTTTTTTCTCCTCTAAGAGAGTGTGTGCTTTCAAATTATTATGGCTGAATGAATTCATCAAGAACTTTCAGGTTCAGACTATTTTTAGCAGTATAGAATTTCTAGTATCTGAAAATAATTTGGACGTGGTGTAGAATTTGCAGTTTACTAACATGATGCCTTAAATCTCTTCCTCGGTTAAGGGCCCCAGGAGAGCAAGAGTTCTCACAGTCAGCATGAGAAGTCGAGGACTAACTCCTTTCCTTTAGCAGGAATAGGTGCTTTACCTTTCCCTCAACACTTTTGAAATCTGCAGGGTGAGAATGAAAAGTGTTAGAAATGGCAACACTGCGTGTGACTGGTCTTTTCAGACTTGAATGCAGAGTGTAAGGGAAAATAGCTCTGGAACAGTGGTGTATTGTTTGAGGTCCTCTGTGGCTACACTGGGAGAAGACCATTTTTTGTGTTGTGGAGATGATTGGCCGAAGGGCAAAAGTGTTGTCCTGCAGAAGGAACTTGAATGGGATGGTAGCTTTCCCAGCACTGTTGTGTATTCATTTATATGTATTTTTAATATCATGTGGTGAGACTAGGCCACAGATCCCGAAAAGTGTTTATAAGTAGGCACTGCTTATACCATAGTTGTATTTCTTGGGTGGTATTGGCATTGCCTAGTGTAGGAGACAGGTAAGTGTGCTCTTGCGTGAAGGCGGATTTCTCTAGAAGGTGACTCAGGATATCAAACTGAAGGACACACTTTCTTTTTTTTATTGATTACAGAATGCAGATGCCTTAAGTTATGCTGTGTGAATTTTTCCTTGTGCTTGCTTCCTCCTTCCATGGAGAGCCAGAAGATTGTCTAAAGTTTCCTTTGAACCCTTGGGAGTAAGACCACCAGCCGTAAGCCTAACAAAGGGTGTAATATAACCCACGTGGAACAATTTGACTGCAAGAAAATCCAGTTGCTTTTGGATTCAAGTCTCTAGCCTGCAAGCCAGAGACGGGGCAAAAGAATTGACAAAAACTAGCTGACCTATCAATGTGGGACTAAATGAAGAAGATAAAGCTCATCAATGCCACCACCATCTCCTGCTCCGCATATCTGACCATCCTCTTCAGTTGCTTACCTGGTGCTGAAGGAACATGTTCCTCGGGGGGAAATGAAGATTGATGTGCAAATCTTTGATGTGATACATTTTGGTGGAAAATTAAGTGTATTAGATTAAATAAATGTGTATTTAGAAGTGTTTCAAAAATGTGGACTTCAATCATAAAGGGCTTAAAGTCTTTCTGATCAACTTCAAGCCTTAACTCATTAGCAGAGCTTGAGTTTACAGTATCTTTAATTGCAGCCAGCATAAAACCTCATCTGGGAGGGAAGCAGATGTGAGAAACCAACAGAAAAACTAGAACCAGAAAATTTAGGCTGGGTGAATTGTCTACCAGATTTTCTTACCTTCATCCAACCTCTCAAGTTCATAGTAACAGAAATGGGTTTCTTCCCCAGTGAGGTGAAAACAAATGCATTTGGTAGCTCTGAAAACATTACAACATTTATATGAGGTACTCCTGTATTCCATTAACGCTGTGACTGCACCTCCTGCAAGAATATCTGAGCTGGTGCTAAACTACCAATTTTGATACCAGCAACAGTAAAGTTCTGGTTGGAGGTTGTTGGAGGTAGAGAAAGTTAGAGATACAGCAACAAGCATTGGGAGAAGAGAGGAGAGGACAGGGAGAGGGTAGACCACAGTTACTCATTTCAGTGTCAGTGCATGTTCAAGGTGCTTTGTAGTGTTCCTAAGACTAGTGGAGGATTATTGTTAAGCAAAAATTTTTATTAAGTGTGGGATTAATTTTTCCAAATGTGGAATATGTTTTTTGATTGGGTTTTTTTTTTGCCTCCTGAAGAAATGAAATCTCTTAAATGGTTTTCCCTTTTCCTTCTGATCTTTGACCCTCTTGATTCGTTTCAGTCAAATTTCATATGAAGTCATCTCACAGGTTTTGTGAATACACTCATCTGAGGAGGATGGAGTGCCCCTGTTGGAGAGTTGCAGTGTTAGCATGCTCCTTACTACTGCTGGGGAGAGTAACAGAAAAGTATTGTAATGCTGGGTACGTGCTTCAAGCAGAGACTGGAAGACACCGAAGAAAATAACTGTAGCGAAATCCGTTTGAAACTATTCAGCCTATTTTTATATAATTTTGCTTGTGTACCTTATGGGGAAACCAACTCTTGCTTGTAATCTTACGGCTGTCTTATGTACCAGAGAACTTAACTGGGAATAAAAGTTGCCAAGTGGGAAAATACAATGACTGGAGTTGCTAATAACTGTGAGAGCTTTGTCTAGTGTTGCCTGCAGCAGGGCTGGGTGAGGAAGCGTTAGGAATGTATCAGTGTTTCTGACTAATAACTGGGTTTCTGCACTAGAAAGGCAAAGCAGGGTTCTCCTTCATAAGGAAGCAGGTCTGAGTAGATCTTCCATAGCAACAGTAAATAACAGCCAATTCCTACTTCAGAAATTAATAATTCAGGTGATCCCCAGAGATCTTGTTTTCAGTTTGCTGGTAGCAAAATGTGGTGGCACTTGGTCTCAGTGAAACAAATTAATAAAAATAGTATCTTAAGCATATTTTGTTGACACAGGGGATTTGTCAGATCTAAAATCAGAAGATTGACGGTTGTCTGCCCTAAAATGATGACACCTTAAACTTCTTGATTTAAAAAAAAAAAAAAAAAATTAAAAATTGTCCTTACTACTCTTACAGAGGTGTACTATGTATTGTATATTATAGAATGTTTCTTAACTGTGTTTTTTCCATTAATAAATTTACTGCTTTCACTCAGATATCATACTGAAGGTACTTACTAGGTAAGCTTAATACTTATTGCCTGATACCAATATCAGTTGCAAGGGAATTTGTCTCCTTTACATTGTCAAGTTAAAGCAATTGCAGCTTTTTATCTCCAAATATCTACTGCTAACAAATCTCTAGATTAGCTTATTTTTTCTCTTTTTATTGGGTGGAGAAAAAAACCCAAAATCCTGGTGTGGAACATACGTACCTATATTAGCCATATGCAGTAACCCAGAGGCACCTTTGGGTGTCCTGGTTAATGGAGTACGTGCGGTGCTTCCGGAAGGGTTTTTTCCTTCTTCCTCGGTGCCATCTCTCTCTTCACTGGGGATTCTTTCCACCAAACAGGTAACTGCTGAACAGCCGCTCCAGCGAACTTTGGAATCCTCATTCCTTCCCAGTCGTAAAAGTCTGTCCATTCTCCAGAAGGACTTGGCGTACGCTTTGTGAATCCACTCGTAAGTATTGGTCTTGCGGGTCTTGGCGTTGCCTGATTTATCAGAGAAAATCCTCTCTATTTCCCTGTAATCTGCCTTGATTACTGTGGCAAAAGAATCTAGAATTTGCTGTTCGTCCTTACTCTTTGTGTAGGAGGAATCCATTTAAGCAAGCTGGTCAAGAAATAGAAGGGGAAGCTCTGCTGCAACTGTTTCTGCAGCTGTCGCACCGTGAGAGCCATCAAATAACCCCAGAAAACATGTATCTGACCTGTTTCCATAGTTGTTGAGCACAATAAATCTGTCCTCCATGTCTGCCTGCCATGTGGAATTTTTGTCTTGGCAAATTGATAACGCTTTTATTAAAGAATTATTTACTTTCTTAAAAGTACTAGGATTGTTAACATTAGCAAGATCACAGTATGATGTAGGAGCGTTGTTATGCAGAAGGAATTCAAATGAATAATCAATCTTCTGCCTATGTGTCTCAGAATATTTAGGAATCTTGGTCAATTTTGAAACTACCTTCTGTCTCTGAGCTAAAAGTGTTTTGTTGTCAGTCTTTGTTTGTGGGTTATCAAAGCCCAGCAAAGTTAGGGCTTTGTGGGTTTTTTTATGATAAAAAAGGTGGTGTGGGTCTATTGTTTGTTGACACACACAGCAAAAAACTGAAATGTGCTCGGAATCATCCTTCTCGGGTACAATTGTGGCCTTCTCCAGCTCATCTTCCTCATCTCTGGAACGTTCAAAATCAGGTGGGTTTGCTTCATCCTGTGACATTTTCTCCCATGTTATTCTATAAAGGAGTTGAGTATGTTAAAGAGTTTTCTTATTTTTGTATTTCAGTCCTTTAATATTGGGTAGCACTACATTTACTTAAGCCTAAACTCTAATTGCATCTCTGTGTACTAATGTACGTGGTCAAGAAATGGGGAAACCTATGTGAAATTATATAACTAATAACTATGTTAAAAATAAGTAATACAGCAAATTCAAGAAGTGAAAAGTTTGGAAATACAGAATTCATAACTCAATTTATATTATTCTTGTACCTAGTGAGGTCTCAGTTGTTTCCTCCTTGTGATTCAGTGCATAGCCCTGTGCCTTCACACTGTTGGAACTACTTCATAGTTACAGTTCATCAGCTTTTCTGTATCTATTCATCACTTTCCAGACATGGCAGTGGGGTGTAATTCCTATTTAAAAAAAAAAAAAAAAAAGTATTTGAGATTAAGATAAAAAAAAATCTGCTGGTGTTACACGGGAGATAGGAAACAGGGCCAGAAGCACTGGTGTACCTCTCTAATCGAATCTCGCTCTCATTGCCATCAGTTTTAGTTATGAGGCTTTTAGGAGCCAGCTGGAAAAAATTACATTCTTTTATACCATTGTATTTAGGCACACAGAAGATAAATTACGTTTATGTGGACAATATTCTATTGTTTTTCTTGCTTACAAGAGCTAGATGTTGCAATGTTCATGTTCCTTCAATGTAGGATGGATTTTGAATGTGCCAGTTTCTCAATCAAGAAAGCATAATGAAGAACAGAAGTACCATCAAATGGGCCAAGCAGCGTTTGAGCTTTTAGGTATGTGGGAAACACCCCTGCTCCTCGAGCTGCGAATCCTGCCAGCAGCAGCAGGCGCCCTCTGTATTTGCCAGCCATCAGGATGGAAGGAGAAGACGTGCTTTGCAACAGGGCTCATGGAAGTGCAAGGAGGCTGAAAATGTGGAATCCAGGCCAGGTCAAGGGCACAGGGTCTAATCAGCACAAGCCTCTCTGCCCGTTCCCCAGCCAAAGCTAACCTCTCCCTCCTGTCCCCATGCACCTCCTTTCTCCCACTTCAGCTCCTTGCTCCAGTCTCTGTCTCCTTATTCTTGTTCCTCGATGCTGAGGAACTTCTTGAGTCCTGGGACTCTCCACACTCCCACACGCATGTTCTCTTGAACTTCCAAATACCACTCCTACTGCTAGCGATGGGGATGTGTGCGTATAAAAACACCTTCAGTCTTCTCCCACTGGTAGCGAAGGGAGTACTGAGAGCCAGGACGAAATACAAGGCTATTCACAGGCTGGTTCCTGGTGCTACAAACCCAAGAGTCAGAGCTGAAGAGTAAGTCCTAGTGAGGGACTCCCTGGCAGAGGCCAGGCGGTGTGGAGGGCGCAGCCTGAATCCAGCACTGACACACTGGCATGTCTCCACTAAGCACCGGTGAACTGATGCTGCTTTATAAATATTGCAACTTGCTCTGATTCGGGTAAATTTACAAGAATGGCAAAAGGTGCACTGCTGATGCCATCTCAACCAAATTTCCAAGCCCTAGTTTAAAACCTGGCAATCCTACAACTTCTCTGTAAAATAGTTATTAGCATTTTGGTTTAATAGAAGCAAAACTAACATAGTTTTCAAATCATATTCTCAGAAACAGCTCAACCATATTTCCTGGAACTTTTTCAAATTATTCTGCTTCAGGCTTGGAAAATTTCAGTATGAACAGTTAATATCTGTTGGAGTTTTAAGTTACTGATAACATGAGGTGACCCTATTGGTAGCAACACTAATAATTCTGCCTATAATTTGAAATGGGTAAGAGAACACATATATAACATACAGAGGAAACATCAGTATTGCTTAGGCAGTGAAATGAAAATGGTTCGAATGGCTGCTGTGTCCTATCAAGCGATGTGCAGCTAAGCCTTACAGCTGCTTGCCTAACATCCTCTCCCCCTGGATCAGCGCAGAACATACATGTACAGACGCCATAATAACACAAAATCGTGACACTGTGTGAGAAGCTCAGCTTGTCAGCCTATTCATCATCTGTTCTAAATACGAAAACATAGTGTATGTTTATATTCATTTAGTTAAGTTTGTTTATTTAGCATTTAGTATTTATGTGTGAGAAATATCAGACAAAAATGCCTATATTACAGGTTTTTATTCTATTCTCTCCTCTGAGATTTCTGACTTTCACTGGCCGCTGTTAACTGCTGTTAATCCATCACCAGGGCAAACAGCCATGGTTTAGCAGCGATAATATCCCATAGCATGGTTACAACAGTAGCCTTTGGTAATTTCATCCTGCCCCACCCATTTTCTGGGACTCTGTCTTCAAACTTGACACAGCCACCCCTTAAATTAGCTATTTTGCAATTGTTGTCTCTTCCAGGATTTCAGCTGGGAAGTACGTTTTCTTCTCTCTCATTATTTGTATTCATCACCTCTGGGTTATAAGCATTTCCATGATTTGTTAGTTTGACAAAATTCCTGCAACTGTTTGAGAATTACGGGAGTATTAAAAGACAAAGCCCCAAGGTCCTCCAGCTCCAATTAGTCTTAATGTCTTAAAGAATCAAATGCCTCTGATCAGCTGAGGTAGATTTTGTTTTAAAAATTTTATAATTGATCTCTTCAGTAGAGGTGATAGCACTTAAAAAACCCCCTTACAACACTGTAGTATACCTTGTCCTGGCAGAGGTGAGCTTGCAGGCAACTCTCAATCTGTTGTAGGACCAATTTATGGGAAAGTCCATCTCCCCACAAGAGGTGAGCATCAGCCTCCCCTAGAAATGCCGCACCACTTCAGTGGGGCAAGATAAGGAGGCACGTGATTAAAATAGCAGGGAAAGATGTGCTTGTACAGATCCCTTTTCCTTTATTCTGCATAGTTTGAACTTGAGACTAGGAGATCGCACAAGCCTTTTCACTGCTGTCATCATGATGATGCATTCAGGCATGAGAAAAATTGGGACTAATGTATACAGAAGATCTGGTAAGCTGCTTTTTGTCAGCCTTTTAAATACGAACCTATTTTATGTTTAGTATATATAAAAGCCCCTTGGATTAGAGACAGGAAATTGAAAACATTCAACAAAATGTTAGTTTGACCTCAGTAAACTTAATTTGTAACAAACGTACTTTATAGACGTTTATATCTCTCTGAGTGTAAGTGCTAATAAATCACAATTTCAGAGCACCGAAACAGTCCCACTTTATTACAATGTGTAAATAACCAGGGTAATATAGATAATAATTCATGCATATAATTCAGAACAAGAAGATATGCTATAACTCTTCAGTTGCAATCATTTGGTCATAATTATTAAAAGGGCAGCCCTGATGTTAAATTTTTTATAGCATGCATACACTGTCTATGTTAAAAGCTGAAGACCCTGTAAAAATGAAATAAAAAAAGGAAACATTTCCTTTGTTGATCTCTTATGAAGTAAAAAGATTAGTGTGCGTTTCCTTCTCTCCTTGCTTTTCCCTCATCAGATACAGACTCAAGTTTTTTGCTGTCAGGTTAAAGGATAACAGTGAGATACTGACAACACAATACACGAAGCTAAAGCACTCTCAGCCTCAGAGAGCGAAAGATAAAATTCAGCTTTCTAGCTCACTGCAGTTTTCCTGTGCCTATTTAGGGAGCCAAAACCCAGCACTGTTTAATGTTCTGAGCTGAAAATAGAAGCGGATTAAAAAAAAAATAATTAAGATGTGGAAGAACGGGGAGCAAACCACAGTTTGAGGTTGTGTGTGTTTTCAAGGGCAAAAATCATATTACTGTTTGTGTCACCACAAAGAGTCTCTCGATCTCTGCCTAGTCCTGCTACTAGGGAAGGGAAGCTGCTTCACCTCTCCATCCTATGCTGCCCTGTCCGTAAGAGGGGCAGAACTGTGGCAGAGCCCAGGACCGCAGGCCAGGGACGTGCACGGCAGAGGATACCATCTTCCCAGTAAACCTCGTCTTTCTGGTAACCCTCTCTGGCTGTGGCACTTGGAGTTGCTTGCTGCTCATGTAGCAAGGTGAGATTATTTTCTGTTTCTGCAGTTTGGTGCTAGTCTCCTTTTTTTTTAATTAGTCGAGATGTCATTAATTGAGCTTCGAGGACCCAGGATCTGATTCACGTCCAAACAGAAGAGTCCCACACGCAGTCATCCCCCTCTGACACATGCCGTTCCTATCTCCACCCAGAACCTGCTTCTTCCTCGCTTACCTTTGTCACAGTCAGCACTTACACAATCTCTAGTCCTGAACTCCTTCCTCTGAGATTTGCGTTTTGCTTTGTTTTTTTTTAATATTATTATTACTATTTGCTGCATACTTGTGGTCTTAGAAAATCGGTGACTATTATTGATGCTGAAACCTGCACAGGGAAGATGCCTGCCTGCCTGCAGGTGACAGGAAGAAGCAGAGAAGCGCTGTGTGATGTAAAATGGAGGTCACAGTCTCATCACACTATTATCAGCTAATATGTATAAACAGGCCTCACTGCTGAGAATTCTTGCTGAATGAGCACCCGCTTCCTTGCCTGCCTTTTCCTTCCTCCCTGCCTTACTTCCTGTCATGCCTTTCATAGAGTCATAGAATGGTTCGGGTTGGAAGGGACCTTAGAGATCATTGAGTTCCAACCCCTTACCATGGGCAGGGACACCTCCCACTAGACCAGGTTGCTCAAAGCCCCATCCAGCCTGGCCTTGAACACCTCCAGGGGTGGGTCAGATTCCTCTGTTCATGCATCAGCCAGTGCTTCCCTCTTGCTCCCCCCTTTCCCACATGCTTGCGATGCCACAATATGGCTCCCTGCTCCTGTCCTCCTGGCTCTTTTCCCTTCCCTCCACCTATCACACGGTTTGGTAGTGGCACCTCCCCTGGAAAATTGTTTGCCAATGCATCATACCGTCATATAGAAACTGTGGTGGGGACCCTTGGCATTGCCAGGACTGGTCCCTGCCAAGGAGCCACCATGGGTGGCCAGTGGGGCTGTGGTGTGTGCCATGGTGAAGCTTGACGGTGCTGTGCAGTGCCCTGTGGCACAGCCCAAGCCAGGGTACAGGCAAGCACTGTCACCTGCGCAGGAGCTGCCTGCCAGGTCCCAGTTTTACACGATCAGCTTTGGCCAAAGCAGCAAAGAGCTTTTATCTTACGTAAAACCCCTTATGCAGCCTTTCTTCAACTCATGTAAGACCTCTGAAAAACTCTTCACCTGAAAAGCCAAGCTCATTTGCTAACCCAGCAGCCGTGTCCTACACCTGCCATCAGCTGTAGCAGAGCTGGCCGCCACATTCTCCAAAACCACCTGCAGAGGGAATGATGCAGAAGGAACAGGACATCTTCTCCCAAGTGAGTCAACTTAGGTGTGCGTAGTAGCCTACTTACTGTATCCCCAGGAGCAATGATGCAGCTTCAAGAAAGTCTTGTTATGAAAGGTGTGGGAAGAGATAAAGATGAACCTGGTGAGTCACAGGAGCATGCCGGGGGCAGAGGCTGCCTTCAGGACTTGGGAACACTCCCACCTCTAGACCTGATAATAGGCAAGAAAGGAGGAAGTGATTAATAATTAAAATAATTATGGAATAAATTAAGATAATTAGTCTCCTTATTTATCT